>NW_026530191.1:22500-158874 GCF_027887155.1 Malaclemys terrapin pileata | reverse complement strand
AGCCCCTAACGCCAACCTCACGCTGCCAGGCGCCAACGCGCTGGTGAGCCCCCCGCCGTGCCCTCTGTGCCCCCCACTGCCCCTACCTCCCCCTGCGCCCCCCATGCCTCTCCTGTGCCCCCCGTGCTCCCACTCCCACTAGGGGGCGCCAAGATGCAGGTGAGCCCCTGTGCTGCCCTGGTGCCCTCCAGTGTCCCCCAACCCTGTGCCCCCCACTGCCCTCCAACCTCCTGCTGCGCCCCCAGCACCAACCACACGCTGCACGGCATGGACACGCTCGGGAGGCCCCCGAGCCCCCTGCCCCCGACTCCCCACAGCCCCCCAAACCTCCCAGAGCCCCACTGTGCCCCCTGCAAGCTGCCCAAGGAGCGACTCCCCCACCCTGTGCCATGTTAGCGGGGGGCCACCTCCGCATGTCCTGTCCCCCAGCCCGCACGGGGACACTGTGCACCTGGGTGGAGGAAGTGTGTGAGAGGGCACATGGCAACACACAGGCGTGTGGGAGGGGTGACAGCGCACACGCATGGGGGGAGGCGTGATGGTGACAAACGCATGGAGGGGAGGCATGACAGTGGCACACACATGGGGGAGGCGTGACGGTGGCACATGCATGTGGGGGAGGCATGATGGTGACATGTGTGGGGGGAGGAGTGACAGTGGCACACACATGGGGGAGGCGTGACGGTGGCACACGCGTGTGCTGTGCGTCTGAACCGGGCCCCTCCCCCCAGGTGCGGCAGACGCTGGGGCTGCTGTCGGGGGCCGTGGGGGGGGACCTGACGCAGCTGGAGGAGACGCTGGGCCTCCGCACCGAGTTCGTGGCCGTCGTGCGCAACACGCGGCGCCAGGCCGAGGCTGTGGCCCAGATCCTGACGGGTCTCCCGTTCTGGGGGGCCCTGGGGGGCAACCCCAGCCAGCTGGCCCACGACCTGGCCTCCCTGGAGGACTACAGGTGAGACCGGGGGGGGGAGATGGGAGGGAATGGGGGGGTCCTGAGAGCTGCCCCCTCCCCCACAGGTGGCAGGGGATGGAGGGGGCAGGGGGGGCTGGGCTCACCCCTCTCCCCCCCAGGTGGCTGGTGGGGGGGGATCGAGGGAGCGGGGGGCTGGGCTGACCCCTGGGCTCACCCCTCTCCCCCCAGGTGGCTGGTGGGGGGGGTGGAGGGGACGGGGAGCTGGGCTGACCCCTGGGCTCACCCCTCCCCCCCAGGTGGCTGGTGGGGGGGATGAAGGGGACCGGGGGCTGGGCTGACCCCTGGGCTCACCCCTCTCCCCCCAGGTGGCTGGCCTATATCCTGCTGCTGCTGCTGGACCTGGTCATTTGCCTCTTCACCCTGCTGGGGCTGGCCAAGCAGATCAAGTGGCTGGTGGTCGTGTGAGTCGGGGGGGCCCCGGGGAGACCTGGCGGGGGGGCACCTGCAGTCACTGGGACCTGATCCCTCATCACAGACCCCCCATCTTCCCTTCACCGTCCCCACAGCCCCCTCCTTCTTCCCCCTCTCTCTCCCCCCACAGCCCCCTCCTCCCCTGCCCCCCACTGTCCCCCATCTTCCCACCACCCCCACAGCCCCCTCCCTCCTCCCCTCCCCCCACATCCATTCTCCTCCCCTTCCCCATTGTCCCCATCTTCCCTTCACCACCCCCACAGCCCCCTCCCTCCTCCCCTCCCCCCATTGTCCCCATCTTTCCTTCACCCCCCCACAGCTCCCTCCCTGCCCCTCCCCACACAACCCTCCTTCTCCCCTTCCCCCACTGTCCCCATCTTCCCTTCACCATCTCCACAGCCCCCTCCCTCCTCCCCGCAACCCCCTCCATGCCCCCACAACCCCCCATTGTCCCAGCTGCCCCAATCCTGCCTCACAACCCTCCTGCCTGGGCACGGAGTTGGGGGGCTGTGGTGAGAGGGGAATGTGGTGCAGTGGTTAGAGCGGCGGGGGTGGGGGCTGGGAGCCAGGACGCCTGGGTTCTCTCCCCCGCTCTGGGAGGGGGCAGGGTTGAGAGGCTGTTTCTCTCTGCCCCAGGGGTTGGGGGAGGGGCTGAGTTGGGCCTTTCCCAGCTGCTGACTTTAGTGTCTCCCCTCCCCCCAGAATGACTGTGATGAGTTTCTTCGTTCTCATCCTGAGCTGGGGCTCCCTGGGGCTGGAGACAGCAGCAGCTGTGGTGAGTGAAGGGCTGGGGGGGCGGTTGTGGGTCTCAACCCTGTTCTCGCCAGGAGATCACTGCCTCCTGGGGCTGCGGGTCGGGAGTGAGGGGAACTGGCAGAGCTGGGGGGAGCCCAGGGGTTGCGGGTCGGGAGTGAGGGGCATCAGCAATTACTCTGAATATTACCTCAGGAGGGGTATGCAATGAAAGGGTTAACCCCCCCTCCCCCAATTAAAGATAACCTGGGCCAAGGCAATTAAATTATCTCACCTTAGAAAACTCAGGCTGCCCCCTCCCAGCCCTGCCAGTGCCCCTCACTCCCGACCCGCAGCCCCTGCTAGCCCAGCCCTGGGCTCCCCCATGTGCCCAGACCCCCTGTGATGTTGCCTCTATATGATCTTATGAAAATATGCTAATGGGTGTGAATATAATAGTAACTGGAATATGCTTCATGCAAAAGGTCTCTTGTAAGGTGTCATTACAAAGCTTATAATCTACTGAGTGTGGTCATCCTATTTGTATAAATGTATCACTCTCGTATCTAAAACTAGAAATATGGAATATAACTCCGAGGGCCTATTGTAATTATGCAAAGTGTGGGCCATTAATAGTGGTTTAGAATCTTGATGGTTCCCATCAACCAGGACAATTGACTGTGGATGGCTCTGTTTGCAGGCCGGCCTCCGTGTGAGTCAGGCTGGGAGGAATGAAGGCTTGGGGTCTTACAGGGACATGTGACCATGTCACGTGAACTGGAATCCATCTTTAATCTGGTGCTTTTCCATTGAGAAGGAGGGGGTGGGGACCCAGAGAGGGACAAAGGATTCCCGCCTTGTGCAAAAGATATATAAGGGGGTGGAACAGAACAAGCTGGAGCCATCATGGGCAATCCCCTAGCTACCACCTGAGCTGGAACAAGGGCTGTACCGGGGAAAGGACTGTGCCCAGACTAGGAAGGTGTCCAGTCTGTGAAAGAAACTTATTGAAACATGTCTGAGGGTGAGATTTTATCTGTAATCAGTTTTCTTACTGTATTAGACTCAAACTTGTGTGTTTTATTTTATTTTACTTAGTAATTCACTTTGTTCTGTCTGTTACTACTTGGAACCACTTAAATCCTACTTTCGGTATTTAATAAAATCACTTTTTACTTATTAATTAACCCAGAGTATGTATTAATACCTGGGGGGGCAAACAGCCGTGCATGTCTCTCTATCAGTGTTATAGAGGGTGAACAATTTATGAGTTTACCCTGTATAAGCTTTATACAGGGTAAAATGGATTTATTTGGGGTTTGGACCCCACTGGGAGTTGGGCATCTGAGCGTTAAAGACAGGAACACTTCTGTGAGCTGCTTTCAGTTAAGTCTGCAGCTTTGGGGCACGTGGTTCAGACCCTGGCTCTGTGTTGGAGCAGACTGGCGTGGCTGGCTCAGCAAGACAGGGTGCTGGGGTCCCAGGCTGGCAGGGAAAGCGGGGGCAGAAGTAGTCTTGGCACATCAGTTGGCAGCTCCCAAGGGGGTTTCTGTGATCCAACCTATCACCCCCCCCCCCGCCCCGCATCAGTAACAATAACTCCCTCCCCGCCCCAGGGACTCAGCGATTTCTGCTCTGACCCAGACGGCTTCGTCCTGAACCTGACCCAGGCCCAGACAGAACTGAGCCCAGGTAGGCACCAGGGGCAGGAGGCCGGGCTAGATGGGCCCAGGGGTCTGATGGGGGCGGGGGAGGAGAAACCAGACTAGAGGGGCCATTATTAACCCCTTCCTTCTCTCCCCCCCGCCCGCCCCCCAGCAGAAATCCTCCAGTACTATCTCGTCTGCAGCCAGGACGTCCCGAACCCCTTCCAACAGGTGAGACCCCAACGCCTCACCCGTGAACCGAGCTGGCTGGGGCTCGGCCCTGGGCCTGGGCGGGGGAGAGCACGCTAGCACCACCAGCAGGGAGGCCTGGGCCGTGGATTCTGGGGGCTGAGTGTGTGTGTGGGGGAGGGAACCCCAGGGCTGGGCTGCGGGTCGGGAGTGAGGGGCACCGGCAGGGCTGGGGGGGAGTTAACGGGCGGCTCTTACACCGCTACCTGAACTCAGCACTAAAGGGCGCCAGACACCGCCATGCAGCTGGTTTGTTGCTGACCGGCAGCTCCTGGGGTGGGAGCTGGGGGGGAGGGGGCTGCACCCCCACCCCTGTCTGTGCCCCACAATCCCGCTCTCACCCCCCCAGAGGCTGACCATGTCGCAGCGGGCGCTGTCCAGCATCCACTCCCAGCTGCACGGCCTGGAGAGAGAAGCTATCCCACAATTCCCTGCGGCAGAGGTCAGTGCAGGCTAGAGATTAAAGCCGGGGGGGGGGACTGGCTGGGAGCCCGGACGCCTGGGTTCCATCCCTTTCTCTCTCTCCCCCCCAGAGGAACCTGGTCTCTGTGCAGGGCACCCTGAACACCACGGAGAGCAACTTCCACCAGCTGGTCGCGCTGCTCAACTGCCGGGGACTTCACAAGGTATTGGCCCCTGCCCCCCCGGGGGGTGTCCCGCTGCTGGGCCCCCCTCTGGCAGGATTCCCCCCGGCTATGGTAGCCCCCCCCGGGCTGTGGTAGCTTCCCCAGGCTCCGCCCCCCCCCGGGCTGTGGTAGCTTCCCCAGGCTCCGCCCCCCCCCCCGGGCTGTGGTAGCTTCCCCAGGCTCCGCCCCCCCCCGGGCTGTGGTAGCTTCCCCAGGCTCCGCCCTCCCGGGCTGTGGTAGCCCCTAGGCTCCGCCCCCTGCGGACCGGTGACGCTGTCTCTCCCCCAGGACTACGTGGACGCAGTCAAGGGGCTCTGTTATGACGGCATGGAGGGGCTGCTTTTCCTGCTGCTCTTCTCCCTCCTCTCGGCCCTCGCCTTCACCACGGCTGTCTGCAGCCTGCCCCGCGCCTGGGAGAGGTTCCACAGCAGGTTGGTGGGGCAAGGCGTAGGGGGCGGGGCCTCTAAGGGGGTGGAGCCGAGCGGGCAGCACGGGGTGGGGTGGAGCTGGGTATACGGGGTGGGACATCTGGGGTGGGGGAGCAGGGTTGTTTGTGGTGGGTGGGGCCACTCACATTGCGGGGTGGGGCATCTGAGGTGCGGGATGGGGATGGTTGGGGCAGGTGGGTGGAGCTTCTCAGAGTGGAGGGAGTGGGCGGGCTGTCTGGGGTGGGCGGGACTGCTTGCAGTGGGGGGCGGGGCCTGTTGTGGCACGGCAGCAGGTTGCGGTGGGAAAGGGGGGTTCCAGCAGGGGCAGGGCATCTGGCCAGGGGGCGGGGACGGTCACAGTGGTGGGTGGGGTGTCTGGAGGGAGACATGTCGTGGGGGGGGCATTGCCAAGCAGCCCCCCCACCAACCCCCCTCTCCGGCCGGCAGGGACATGGCATACGAAGACGCGGAGGATGACGACCCCTTCACCCCTCAGGCACGTAGCCCCCCGCCCCGTTCCAGCCTGCGCCTCTCGGCCCCACCCATTTCCAACGCCCCCGTCTCACAGTACATGTGAGTAGCCCCCCCTCCCCTTACCCCCAATGGACTGCAGCCGGGGGCCAGGCCAGGGGCTGGCGGGTGCTGGGCATCCATCCCTCGCTCCCCACCGCGTGTCTGTCTGTCCCACGCCACCAGCCAGCTGGCCCCGCTGTGGTTCTCCATCGCCACTGCATCCATCTCTCCGTTTGTCTGTCCAACCACCCATCCGTCCCCATTACACGCCCATCCATCCATCCATCCACCTCCAGATATCCCTCCCTCCGTTCCCTCTCTCCCTCATTCCCATCTCTATCACTCTTCTTACCCATCCGTCCATCCGTCCCCTTCCCCGCCGGCTTCCCCTGCCCCTGGAACAGCTCTGTCTCAGTCACGCCAGCACTCGCCAGACCCCGGTCTGCCTGGCACTTAGGGGTCAGGTGCTCCGGTGCTGAGCTGGGCCTGGTGCTGATGGGTGCCTCCTCCATATTGCCCCCTGTCCTGCCTTGATGGATGGGACAGGGGGCAGTCCAGGAGACCCTCCCCAACCATCAGTGGGCCCCGACCTCCCATATGCACCCCTCCAGTCAATCGCTGTCCCTCTCTGCTATTAAAACTATCCCCTGAGCCACCACTGGGGGGCATATGGCAACCACCTTCCCCCGCACCCAACCACCTCCCCACACACACACTCTCCTGTTGTTTCTGGGTTTACTCTGCCCAGCACTCGAAGGGTTAATTATAACAATACCAGCTAGTGGGGGAAGGGCCTCTAGGATTGTTCAGACCAGGTCAGACCCATGGGCCCCTCTAGCCCGGTATCCCGGCTGGCCTCTATTAAATAGATTCCTGCCTCCCCTCCGCCCCCATTTAAACCAAGACATCCAGCTGTTTCTCTCTGCGCCCTCCTCCCCTCCCCAATTACCAGTGGGCAGCCCTGGGTTTGACGACCAAGCCCATGGCGCGGCTCTGCAGAGACTCAGGGCGGGGGTGGGGGAGGTGGGGGTACAGTGATGTCACACACACCCCAGTTCGGGGTCTGGCTCTCGGGGAGGGGGGGGGCAGGATCCCCACCCCCACCCCCGGCTAGCACCTGTCTCGCTCTCCTCGGCAGGAATCAAAGCGGTTTGTTCAGTGGCAGTCCTCGATATGATAGCGTGCCCCTCCTCGACCGGCACTCCCCGCCCCCCTCGGTAAGTCTCCCGCCTCCCCAGCCTTTGCCCCCACTCCCGGGGCGGGGGGGGGATCACAACCTGGCACTGTGGGACCGCTGTGCCCCCTTTACTCACTGGCCTGGGCTGTCTAAGTACCGCCCCGGTGACAAGCCGCGAACCCCCTGCCGGTGCAGCAATCACGTGCAGCCCCGCACACCCCAGCGACATGGCGTGACGGCTCCCTGAACCTCTCAGAGAGGGACCCCAGCCAGTCCCCCCAGCCTGGAACCCCAGCAATATGCTCGGCACTCCCTCGGACGCTGCAAGCTCATTCATTAGTTTGCCGTTCCAGCAAAAGGGGAGTGGATCCACGCTGGTTTGGGTAAAACATCGAACAGGTTTATGAACTCCAGCAAGAGAGAGTGTCAGTGACTCTCGGTAGCAGGCTCAGAGAGCAGAGTCGGTTACCTACGAAATAAAACTAGAAACGGCGTCTCAATTTAACCGTCTGAGCAAGCTGTGAATCGAACAACCTCTCCCCCTAACAGGCAGTTCCCAGCTCCTCCCTACCCAGGCCGGATTCCCTTCCAGCCTGGGACCAGTCTCCCTAGCTCAAAGTCTTTGTCTTCCGGACCATTTTCCGGGTGTGGCGATGGGGGAGGCGAGAGGCCAAGTGAAGATGTCACTGTCCCTTTTTATACTTGCTTCCAGCTGCTAGAAAGATCCTCGCGGGTCAGGCAGCCCCCGTTGGTCGGGCAGTTCAAAAAGGAACTAGATACGTTCCTGGAGGATCGGTCCCATCAATGGCAATTAGCAGGATGGGCAGGGATGGGGTCCCTGGCCTCCCCGCTCACTACAGATTATCAGTAGCACACAGAGAGCAAAACTTCATAACGTCCCAGGCAATGGTAACACACACAGTCCACCAGGACACACGTTCAAATGATACCAAACAGGGGTGAATGCTGGGGTTCCAGGAGGCTGCTTTGAGGTACAGCGCGTCGCATCATCCCCTCCAGTCTATTCCCTCTCATCTCTCCCATCTCTCCCCCCATCTCTCCCCCTCCCCCCAGTACTCACCCAGCATGCAGGCATCTTACGTCGGCGCCAGCCAAGAGGAACCAGGCCCCCGATACCGAATGGACTTGCTGACCTAGAATCCGACCCACGGCCCCCACCCCTGACTAACACATGGACCGGCTGCCCCTCCTCCCTGCCCCCGTCCGAGTGCTGCTGGGCCGGACAGAACCAAACAGGGGGAAGGAGAGAGACCGGGGCTGCGCCCCCTGGCCGCCTCCTGCTGACCCGTCCCTCCGTCTACCTGGGTTTGATGCCAGGGGCCTGTGCCCCTGAGAAGGGTTGTGGGCTGAAGGAGGAGGGTTTCCCCATAAGAATCCCAAGGGAGAGAAAATGGGGAAAGCAGAAGGATGAATGGAGGAGTGGAAGAATGAGTGTGAGAGAGCAGAAAGGATGAATGGAGGAAGAAAGGAGTGAAAGGGAAGGAAAGAAGAAGTAGAGTGAATGGATGGGGGGGAAGAATGGAGAAATTAAAAAAGAATGAATGAATGAATGAATGAATAAATGAACGAATGAATGAATGAGCAAAAAGAGTTGAAAGAATAAATTAAGGCGAAGGAATGCGTGGGGAAAAAGAATGAAGAGAGAAAGAAGGAAGGAAAAATGTGGAAAAAACTAAAAAAATGGTGAAAGAAGGAGGGGGGAAAGAATGAAAGGCCAGAAAGAAGGAGCGAAAGGAGGAACGAGAGAGTGAACGGATGAATGAGTGGGAAAAGAACACAGGAGAAAAAAAGAAAAGAAATCAAAGCCTGCCTGAACTGACAGGGAGCGTGAAAGAGACAGAGTGAAGGAATGAAGTGTGAAAAAACAGAGCGAAAGAATGCGGGAAAGATGGGAAAGGAGCGAATGGAGGAACGAAAGAGGGGATGGGACAAGAAAGAGTAAAGGAATGAAGGAGTGAAAAAGCACAGATGAAAAGGGGCCCATCGAAAAAGGAGGAAACGAGAGAGCAAGGGGGCAAGACAGAGCGGGCGAGTGGACCAGAAGAGAGAGCAGTGGCCGGCCAGCCAGACAAGTGAGCCCGGCAGCAACACGGGGCCCGGCCACTCCCAGGGAGCCAGCCCCAATTAACGTCTAACCCCCCTGCTGTAGGGGGCCAGCCCCCAGCCCCTGGGCTGTAGAGCAGAGACCTATAGGCAGAAGAGAGAGGTGACTAGCGGGAGCTGGGGGGGACCCCACCTGCCGTCCCAATTAGCGCCTCGGCCACTAACGAGTCTTTGATCCAGAGGAACGAGAAATAAAAGGGACATTTTATTTTAAAGGGATCTGTGTGCGCGCTTTGATTTGCCTCTCCTCTAGGGGCACTGCCCTGATCCAGCCCCAGGGCAGGGACTGGCTGGCTCAGGGGGGTGGGGAATGGGGAACGGGGCCTGTCCCCTCTAGGGGGCGCCAGCTCCCATCCGGCCCCAGGGCAGGGACTGGCTGGCTCAGGGGGGTGGGGAATGGGGAACGGGGCCTGTCCCCTCTAGGGGGCGCCAGCTCCCATCCTGCCCCAGGGCAGGGACTGGCGGGCTCAGGGGGGTGGGGAATGGGGAACTGGGCCTGTCCCCTCTAGGGGGTGCCAGCTCCCATCCGGCCCCAGGGCAGGGACTGGCGGGCTCAGGGGGGTGGGGAATGGGGCACGGGGCCTGTCCCCTCCATGGGGCGCCGGGTCCCATCTGGCCCCAGGTTAAAAGAGTTCAGCCGTTGTCCCGTCAGGCCAATCCATGTCATGACTGACATCAACGGGGACCCAGAACCAAGGCCAAAGGGGCCTCTGAACCTGAATGCCCCTCTGCCCCCTAGTGGGGGCCCCCCTTGGGGTGGGAGCACGTGGAGGCTGGTCCCCACTGTTAAGACTCCATAGCCCATGGCAGGAGGCGAGGAGAAAGCATCTGGTTACTCACTGTCACACTCAGAAGTCCTAGCTCCCACCTCATCCCTCCCACCCCCTTCCGATCTGGAGATAGAACCCAGGAGTCCTGGCTCCCAGCCTGCCCCACTCTCACCACTAGACCCTGCTCCCCTCCCAGAGCTGGAGATAGAACCCAGGCATCCTGGCCATGCCCCCATGCTCTAAGCACTAGACCCCTGTCACGGACTCCCAGGCCCCATTCTCTTTCGGCTCCATACGGCCCCTGGCAGACCCCCTTTCGGTGTGACAGCCCCATCCCTGAGGGTCACCATCAGGCCCCACCACCTCCTGGGGCTGCACCTCTGAGCCTCCGTGAGCCCCCTCGGGGAGGCCACTCGCTCTGGCCCCATAGCGCTGTGTACACCAGGGGTTAGGTGGGCGTCACTGCGTTGCTCCGGGGTGTGGATTTTTCACACACACACCCCCGCGAGCGATGTAATTATACTGGTATCGGTCTGTAGCATAGACCTGGCCGGAGAAACATGTTCTCGGCAGCTGTTTTTAGTTCCTTCCAGAATTTCACGCGGCTGGGACGAGCGGGTTCCCGGGGCAATTAGCAATGTCTTTGGGTTATGATGTCGTGTTTTGCCAGCCTTGGCGATGGGCCGGGGCCGATCCCTGCTGCGGGCAGGGTCACGGATCCAGAGCAAACTTTTTTTTTTTTTACAGCCAGGAAGCAAAAACTTAGGGGAGAAAGAAATTCGAAGGGAGATTAACGCTAGCAGCAACTTGCATCAAGTCTAAACAGGGTGATATTAGCCGAGCACCCTGCTGAACCCTCCTGACACCCCAGGGAGTGGGATGGGTTTCCAGCAACGAATTTCTCAGTGCTCAGCTGAGGCCCAAAGCCTTGGGAAAGGCTGGCACAGGTCAGCCACCATCACATGTAGGAGTCCTGGCTCCCACCTCCCTCCCAGAGCCAGGGATAGACCCCAGGGGTCCTAGCTCCAGCCCCTTACTCTAAGCCCCACCCCCCTCCCAGAGCTGGGGAGAGAACCCAGGAGTCCTGGCTCCAAGCCCCCAGTGCCCTCACCACTAAACCCCACTCCTCTCCTCCAGAGCCAGGGAGAGAACCCAGGAGTCCTGGCTCCCAGCCCCCACTGCCCTCACGACTATACCCCACTGCCCTCCCAGAACCACGGAGAGCACCAAGGAGCCCTATTTAATATTACCCCCACCTTCCCGTCCCATCCTTTCACATTCACTCTCTCTGGGCATGAGGGGGTCTCCAGTTTACAAGGTCATCCAGATCGTCTTGTATAATATTCTGGTCTTCCTCCATATTGGCAATACTCCCAACTTTGTGTCATCCGCAAATTTTATTAGCACACGCCCGCTTTTTGTGCCAAGGTCAGTAATAAAAATGTTAAATAATATTGGTCTCATGACCGATCCCTGAGGAACTCCACTAGTAACCTCCCTCCAGCCTGACAGTTCACCTTTCAGTGTGACCCGTCGTCTTCTCCTCTTCAACCCCTTCCTTATCCACCTTTCAGTTCTCATATTAATCCCCGTCTTCTCCAATTTCACTAATCATTTCTCATGTGGAACTGTGTCAAATGCCTCACTGACACCCAGGTAGATGAGATCTAGTGCATTTCCTTTGTCTAAAAAACCCCAGTGATCTTCTCAAAGAAAGGCTCTGTTGAATCCCACAATTGAAACAATTGTAGAAAAATCTACAGTTACTTTCTATCATCAGGGTAATCCGCTGGCCGGCCGTGAGACATTTTGTTTACATTGACCGTCCGCAGGCACGGACCCCCGCAGCTCCCAGTGGCCGCGGTTCGCCATTCCCAGCCAATGGGAACTGCGGGAAGGGGAGCGGGCCGCGGGGACGTGCTGGCCGCCGCTTCCCACAGCTCCCATTGGCCGGGAACAGCAAACTGCGGCCACTGGCAGCTGCGGGGGGCCGTGCCTGCAGCATAAACAAAAATGTCTCGCGGCCGGCCAGTGGATTACTCTGACGGGCCGTGTGCCGAAGGTTGCCGACCCATGTTCTGTAATTTGAGCGACTCACTTTTTGCAGTTCACCAAACTTGGAACAAAAAGAAGAACAGGAGGACTTGTGGCACCTTAGAGACTAACAAATTTATTAGAGCATAAGCTTTCGTGGACTACAGCCCACTTCTTGGAACAGATCATTTAACATTAGGAAACATCCGAACAGCCCTTTCTTATCTTAATCCCTCTGTTTATAAACACGATTCTGCCTCCCTGCCTCAGGGGCCAACCAAGGGAGGTTTTTTAAAGGCTTTTTAAACTCCCCCTAGAACTGTGTGCATGCGCACAGCAGAGAGTGAGTGAGGATGAAAAACAACAAACAAAACGCGGACGAACCCTCCCCAAACCTGCCACCTATAACATGATGAGCAATTAAAAACAACCAAACCAAAATCTGCTCATTGTAAGCGGACTTGGTGATTGTTGCAGAGCTGGGGAAAGAACCCAGGAGTCCTGGCTCCCAGCCCCCCCTGCTCTAACCACTGGACCCCACTCCCCTCCCAGAGCCGGGGAGAGAACCCAGGAGTCCTGGCTCCCAGCCCCCTCCTGCTCTAACCACTGGACCCCACTCCCCTCCCAGAGCCGGGGAGAGAACCCAGGAGTCCTGGCTCCCAGCCCCCCTCCTCCCCAGCTCTAACCACTAGACCCCACTCCCCTGCCAGCGCTGGGGAGAGAACCCAAGCATCCCCTAGGTCGGATCCCCTCCCCCATTTTTTTTTTGCTTCCGCCTTTGAAGGGCTCTGTCCCTCCTAAGCCACCATCCCGCCCCTGGCACCCACCTTCTTTGCCCTCATTGGCTGCGCCTGAGGCTGCCCGCCTCTCCGCCCCGTTCGCCAATCCAACCCGAGCTCCTCCCTCCCGATTGGCCGGACGGAGAGGCGAGGGACGGGTGGCGCGCCCTGCGTCGTGACGTTACTCCGCCGCCGCCGACCTTCGCTCGCGCTCTCTCTCTCTCTCTCTCCACCCTTGCCGCGTGCGTCACGCTACGTGCCGCGCGAGGCGCCCCGGAAGGACGCGAGCGGGAGGGGGGGGGGGAAAAACCAGCACTAGGGAGGCCGCCGCCATCTTGAGAGCGCGGGACGGAGCCAGCGCGGCGCGCGAGACACCCCGCGACGCGCCCCTCCCCCACAGCGCAGCGCCCGGGGCCTAGCGGGGGCGGGGGGAGCCGGGCGGGCCGGGCCTGAAGCCCGAACGGGGCCCGTGGGGCCTAGAGGAGCCGAGGGGGGCCAGGCGGGGCTGGGGGGGGGGCGACGCCCGAGCAAGGGGCTGTGGGGCCAGTTAAAGGCCTTGGGGGCCCAGGCAGGGATCTAGGGGGGCTCTGAGAGTCGGGGGGGGGCTCTGAGAGTCGGGGGGGGGCTCTGAGAGTCGGGGGGGGCTCTGAGAGTCGGGGGGGGCTCTGAGAGTCGGGGGGGGGCTCTGAGAGTCGGGGGGGGGGCTCTGAGAGTCGGGGGGGGGCTCTGAGAGTCGGGGGGGGCTCTGAGAGTCGGGGGGGGGCTCTGAGAGTCGGGGGGGGGGCTGGAGGGGTGTGGGGCCAGAGGCCTGGTCGGGCCCCGTGGCCAGGGGCTGAGGAGCAAGGCAGGGGTGTGGGGGGGGGGATAGGCAGAGAGGGGCGTAGGCCTGTGGGAGTGGGGGGGGGGTCTGCACCCCTGAGAAGGCCGTGACTGAAGGGGGAGCTTTCTGGCGCACGCCCACCTGACGGGCCTCAGTTTCCTGCCCTGGACAGTGGGGCTGGGCACCCTGCGTTCCCACCCCAGCCCCCTGGATTCCTGCCCCAGGAGGCACCGGGCTTGAGGCTGCCGTGACTTTCTCCTCTGCCCCCCGGCACCCGCGAGAGAGGGGCGCGCCCCCGGGGGGCTGCGTTCTGTCTACGGAGCCGGGTCGGGGAGCGACATCTAGAATCCCAGATTTCTCCCCCCCCACTCCAGCGACTGAACGATGGCGACCAACATAGGCGACCAGCGAGCCTCTGAATGGTGATCTTTGCGTGTTGGGTGCTTGGGTGGGAACAGGTTGCTCGTTAATATACTGCTGCGTTGAGGTTTTTGTGGGGCAGGGGAGTAGAGGAAGCAGTGAAATGTCTCTAGCAGGGACTGTCTTCCTTTGACAGGAGCCCGGATTTATGGGCCAAAGCAAACTAAGCTCCCCTTATTCTCCCAGGCTGCCAGTTAGCCGGGCTGGATCGTCTTGTCACCAAATAGCTACAAAGGAATCTTCTCTTTCAGGGCATAAGCTAGTGATTCAGAAGGGACAGGAACGGGTCCTTGTTCTCTGTGCGTTGTAGCGAGCCGGACACAGTGGCTGACACTGTGCACAGGATCATCCTCATCTTGTGTAGTTATAATTTTAAAATGACGTGGAGGAGAATGTTGACTTTTTAAGGCGAGAGTTGCCACCTGCTATGTGAGACCCTGACCTTGTCGAGGCTCTTTTTCTACTGCACCATGGAAAGGCCCATCTTTTCTCACGGCCTTTGAAAATGGGGCAAAGCAAGGTTGGGGGGAGCAGTGGTGGGTTAAGCCAGGTTTTTTTTACTGGTATAGCTGTTTCAGTTAGGGGTACGATTGATATTGCTGAAATAGTTATGCCCGTGTGGATACAGCTACACCAGTATAGCTGATTTCCCTCATGTGGGAATGAGCTATACCAGTATAAACATCTTGATGACTGCATCCACGCTGGGGAAGATTAATGCACCGACTTTAATTATACCGGTATCAAAGTGGTCCAGCTTGTGTGTCTAAACAAGTCTTCTGCATCTTTGTTACGTCAAGTGTGACTAGAGTAGATGGGTGAACCCCTTTAAATGCTTCAGTAAGTTGAAATGTTTATTGGTACTGAGGGTGTGAGGATAAAAATTCTGAGCACAAATCTGAAAGAGTCAATCAGAGTGACCAAGGAAGCCAGAAGCAAATTAATGGGCTCATCGCTGAAGAGCTGCAGTAAAACCTTTTAAGTGGTCTGTGGATTTCACATTATTTTAGGGTGTGGTTTTTCTGTCGTAAACATTAAGTCAAAGGCTTAGAAATATAGCACAAAGCAGACTGCCTTAGTATGAGAACTTGTCAAACTAGTGTCGTTTGGCTGACTTTGGTATTAAGTGTAACATTCGTGATTTGCATGGCTGCGTTTAGCACTGTGAAGTTCTGAGCTCCAGTCCTGCAATGAATTCTCCGCAGGCAAAACCACTTGGCCCATGTGGGTCCCCTGTCAACTTTGTTGGAAGGTCCCTCGCTGAGCTCATTGTAGGCTGGGACCCTCCCGGAGTGGACACACATTTTCAGTTCCTTTTTAAAGGCCTTAAAACTACATGTGAATCGTTTTGCTGCATACCAGGGTGTTGTGGGTTTTAAAGGTTGTCGGGGGTAGGAGGAAAACTGAGGGTGTTCCTTTTTTTCTTCTTTTGTGATGTATAAAGAAATCTCTTTTACCGTTAACTGTTTATTGGGATTTACCTGTGTTTGAGGGGGAGGTTTATGCGGTTGGCAAGCGAGTCATAGCTTAGCAAACTCTTAAGGCCGGCAGGAACATTAAATCATCTAGCCTGACCTCCCATTTAACAGGCCATAGAATTTCCCCTAATTCCCCTTCTACTGACCCCAATAACTTGCATTTAACTAAACAAGCGTCTTCCAGAAAGGCATCCAGTCTTGATTTGATACCATCAAGAGATGGAGAATTCAATTCGGCACAACCTGTGGGAGTTTGTTCCATTGGCCACAGACCCTTGCAGTTACAAATTTGTGACTCGTTTCTAATTTGTTTGGCTTTAACGTCCAGCCACTGGGTCTTGTGCTCCATCATGGTGTGGGTCAAAACCTTTTTTATGAAACCAGGAGGATGGTGCGTTAGATAAAGAGTCAAAGAGATCTTTTCTTCTAACGATCAGTTTTGAGTTAAATCAGTGTTGGAAAGAGAGTCTGGAAAGATCTTCCCCTAGCCATTGGCTTAGAATCCTGCAAAGCCTTAACTTTCCCCATGTCACCTTGGTACTTGTGATGTCATAGTCCTGCCAGTTCTCCAGCCGGATGGATAGATATCAATCATGATTTGAATCACCAAGTGGAAAGCCTCTATTTAAACCATCAATTTAAATCAACTTTTCCATTTGTACTTCAGTTATTTTTCTTATGAATGGTGCGTTCTCATTGGTTGATAGAACCATTAAAATGTAGCACCTTTACAGTAGATGTGGTTAATCTTTTTGCTATCTTTGGGTGTACAGTATATCTACACTTATTTAAACAATTATATAGTTTAATATTTTCAGATTATTAATTGTACATTTTTAGTATGTTGGAAAAAGGAGAATGAGATATTGCTTAGTTAAGTATCAGGGGGTAGCCGTGTTAGTCTGTATCTACAAAAACAACAAGGAGTCCGGTGGCACCTCAAAGACTAACAGATTTATTTGGGCATAAGCTTTCATGGGTAAAAACCTCACTTCTTCAGATGCATGGAGTGAAAGTTACAGATGCAGGCATTATATACTGACCCATGGAGAGCAGGGAGTTACTTCGCAAGTGGAGAACCAGTGTTGACAGGGTCAATTCAATCAGGGTGGATTTGGTCTACTCCCAATAATAGATGAGGAGGTGTCAATTCCAGGAGAGGAAAAGATGCTTCTGTAATGAGCCAGCCACTCCCAGTCCCTATTCAAGCCCAAATTAATGGTGTTAAATTTGCAAATGAATTTTAGTTCTGCTGTTTCTCTTTGAAGTCTGTTTCTAAAGTTTTTTTGTTCAATGATAGTGACTTTTAAATCTGTAATAGAATGACCAGGGAGATTGAAGTGTTCACTTACTGGCTTTTGTATGTTACCATTCCTGATGTCCGATTTGTGTCCATTTATTCTATTGCTTAGTTATTACTGTTGTGCCATATATATAAAGTTTGATGTCATAAGTTAGATGTTTTCCCCGGATTCTTTCTTTATATAGAAAATCAGACTTTAACTCAAAGTTTTTCTGGTAGAAGTTCATGGATTCAGCAGTTTTATTTTTTAATTACTTTAGGCCTAACATATCTTGTATTAAATTCAGATTTTCTTTGAAACAGGTTTATTTTTAAAAAGTAAACCTTATTAAAATTTAAATAATCAAAAAATCTGATTTCATAAAAATAATCTTCGATTTTTATCCAGTCAACCATGGAGTCTTCCAGGAAAGAACTGGGTAGACAAGACATGAATTTCTACCATAAAACCTCTTAATGCCTTCATTATAAGCAAAAGGCGACACAACATTGGTATGAAATCTGATCAGTTTAGGGGCATTCTACTCAGCTTCCTAAAATATCCTCTCCCTGGCCAAGCAAGATGACTTTGTATAGTTTTCTTCATAGTTTAGCTGGGTGTTTTCTAAGCCCTGGGGCTTGCCAGATGTTGGACAACTGAAAATAAGCCGTGTCATTTTGAAGTGGGAAGCATGCTGCTTTTATTTGTTTAGCGATTTCCTTTTTTATTTTTTAAAAAACTAAATCGACAGCTCTTTGAAAGTCACTCGGCGGTTTGATGCATAGAAGTAGTTGTGGCAGCAGGTGGATTAATGAGCAAAATGCAGGTGAGAAGGGCAGAGGTATAACACCCTGTAATGTTGCCCTCTGACTTACCTGTGAAGCCGAAAGCTTGTTTGTGTTGTCATAAAGACACTAGATGCCTGGGAGCGAAATAGCCACACCAGACTCAACGGGACTATCTGAGCGTATGCGCCTTTGTCGGATAGAGAAGGGGACTGGCAGTAAGGGACAGAGCTAGACACGTCTAAGTTTGACTCCGGATCCCATGGGTGAAGGCTGCTCCCCTCTGGCAGTTTGGTGATCTGTGTGAAATGAAGTATCTCAGGCCAATTCCTAGTGGCCGTATCCTGTTTGGCTGTGGGAGGTCATGGTGACACGACTCCCAGAGCAGGATGGACCTAATGACTTGGGTTCCTTTCCCTCCTAGCCTCTCTGTGCCTCGGTTTCCCCTCTGTAGCATGGGGGTGATAGCCCTGCCCAGCCTCATGCAGCTGCTGTGGGGATTAATACATTGATTGCTTAGATACTACAGCAGGGGGCGGGTGCAGATAAGCATCATAGTGTGTCCTCATTAGTTACCATGTGTGAGCAGGAGACCCTAGTGCGGAGGAGGAGGGAACAGCGGCAAGAGTTGAGGTGTGTGCAGTAGAGTGCCTGCCAAGAGAATCGCTGTATTTATCCTCTGGGTGGCACTCCTGCCTCCCTTCTGCTCTTAGCTAAAACTGCAGTTTGCTTTACCCTCGACTGCCTGGGGTTGACCCTTACCTGTTCAGCCAGGGCAGGGGGATTCATTCCCAGGCTCCAAGCGTAACTCTCGTCTTTCTCTTCACCCGTCCAGGGCTCCCCAGTACAATCTCGGGAACAACACAGCCCGGGAAAACAGCATGGAGGGGCAGGCACACGAGAACCCTGAGTGGGAGAAAGCCAGGCAGGCACTGGCCAGTATCAGCAAAGCCAACGCCGCCTCTGGGACCAGCAAGGGCTCC
This sequence comes from Malaclemys terrapin pileata, assembly GCF_027887155.1. Taxonomy (NCBI): domain Eukaryota; kingdom Metazoa; phylum Chordata; order Testudines; family Emydidae; genus Malaclemys; species Malaclemys terrapin. Next base: position 140,643 of record NW_026530191.1, on the reverse strand, counting down.
AACAACGGACCGGCTAACACGCAGGTAACATGCCCCCCGCTTTTTGATGGGATTCTGGTCTCCTGGGAGCCAGCGTGCCCGGAGATCTTACCCTGCCCCAGTGCCCGAGAGAATGATCATACTGTTTCACGGGCTGACGGTGTAACCTAGTCAATAGAGCACAGGACTGGAACTTGGGAGACCTGGCTTTGCTGGGTGAACCTGGGGAAGTCGCTTACCCTCCAGTCCCCTTCCTCTGCCTGTCTTGTCCATTTAGATCGTCAAACTCTCTAGAGCAGGGACGGTCTTGTGTATGGACAGCTCCAACCGCTGCGGGGCCCCCATCTGTTACCACAAATCACCTCAGACCACTTGGGATGACTACGTTTTATACCTTGCTGATTGGACACATTCGCTCTTCTTTATCTCCGTGGCTGCTGCCCTCGGGAGCCCCAGCCCTGGATCGGGGCCCCGTCGTGTGAGCTGCTGTACAAACCCAGAACAAAAAGCCCCCAGTGAGCTTCCAGTCTGTCGTCTGACCCGGTTGGGTTGTGGTTTTAGACACGGTCTTCTATCGACAGTGTTGTGTGTGTGTGCGCACACGTCCTGCGCTACCTTATTGTGTATCGGTGCATGCTGGGAAAAATCTGGGTTGCTATCCCCTGCTGTCACAGCAGCAGGTCATATCCAGAGGTCTGGTACCCGGTGCAGTGCACCGTGGGATAGCCAACAGAGGACTAACCGCGGCCACTGCGCAAGGCTAGTGGGGTCCCGTCTGCGCTCCCTAGTCCCTGCCTTTCCTGATGATCCCGTGTGTTTCTCTGCAGTATGCCTCCCAGCAAGGAGACCCCAACGCCCTGCAGCAGCAACAATATTACCAGTGGTACCAGCCGTACAGCTTCGGATACCCCTATAATTACTGTTACCCAATGGTGAGCGATTTATCCCCTGCCCTGTGCTTGCGATCTCTTAGGAGCCCTGGGGTCTAGCCCCAGCTCGTCTCTTGCTAAGGGACTTAGCATCCGCTCGTGAGAGATGCTGGGCGGTGGGAGTTGACTTTGGGACGGGCTGGAAGCCTTTAATATCTTTTGCGGGGGGCAGGGTGTGGGGGGGTGTGGTTAGCCAGCATTTGTAAAACACTTGCCAAGTGCTGTGTCCTGATGCGACTCTGTGGGGCTGGGCTCTTCTCTGCAGAACGTCTACCCAGGCTACAGCTTCCCCAACCAGTACGGGGTCGCAGGGTCGTATTCCTCTTCGACGGCCCAGCAGCCGCAAGGGCCGGGCCAGCACCAAGGGAACGTGAACCAGGTAGGTCCCAATGTCCCAGCCCTCACAGAGCACTCAGGGGTCACGCTGCCCGGCCTTCTGGACAGTGCTTGGTTCTTTCCTCCCACCCAGGGCCAGGAGTCGTGTCAGGATGTGGCCTAGTGGTTAGAACAGGACTTGGCGCACCTGGGTTCAGTCCTTGGCTCAGAGGTGCCATGTTCCCTAGGGGTTGGAGCAGGAGGGACTAGGAGTGAGAAGTGACTGGATTCTGTTTGAGACTCTTGGCAGGAGTGTTGTCTAGTTAGAGAGGGGGGCTGGAAGCCAGGACTCCTGGGTTCTCCCCCACTCTGGGAGAGGAGTGGGGTCTAGTGGTTAGATTGGGGGGCTGGAAGCCAGGACTCCTGGGTTCTCTCCCCTGCTCTGGAAGCAGAGTGGGGTCTAGTGGTTAGAGCGGGGGGGCTGTGAGCCAGGACTCCTGGGTTCTTTCCCCAGCTCTGGGAGGGGGTGGGGTAGAGCACAGGGACTGGGTGTCAGGGCTGCCACCTGTTGGTTGTATGACAGCAGGCAAGAAACTGAGGTACACACTTTTCCTCTTGAGCCGGGGGCTTGTAACCCTTGGCCGCTCCCCAATTCTTAAGACGACAGGCTGAAAATGGCTGTTGGCCCAGTTCCCCCCTCCTTGCCCCGTGAAGGCCGTGGGGCTACACTGGTGTATCTGGGAGGGGGGATGGGCCAGTTTGTCTACACCTCTACCCATAATCTGCTTCTCACCGGGCCTTGACACCTGTGCAGGGCAGTCGTGTGCCACCCTCCACTGAAAGCGTCTCTCTCCCCCTTCCAGCCTCCAGTCCCTGGCATGGAGGAAGGCATGGCCTACCCCAACCAACAGCAGCAGATGGCCACCTCCAATCCCCCGCAGCCGCCTCCACAGCATGGCAACCACCCCGGGGGCGCCATGGGCCAGCAGCAGGGCGGCTCGTCCGGGGGCCAGCACCTGCAGCAGAACTCCTCCGGCGCCTCCTACAGCCAGCACGGCTACTCAGAGGGGCCCAAGCCCAAGAAGGGGCAGCAGCTGTGGAACCGCATGAAACGTGAGTCCTGGTCCTGAGTGCAATTGGCTACTCCTGGGTACCAGGCCTGGGAGGGGTCAAAGGATTAGAGCCGGGGGATCTGGAAGCCAGGACTCCTGGGTTCTGTCCCCAGCTCTGGGAGGGGAGTGGGATACTAGGGGATTAGAGCAGGGGAGGCTGGGAGCCAGCATTCCTGGGTTCTATCCCTGGGTCTGGTGGGTTAGAGCAAGGGGAAGGGGGCAGGGAGGCAGGAACAGAACCCAGCCATCCTGGCGGAGCGTGTTCTAGTGGTTAGGGTGGGGAGCTAAGACTTCTGGATTCTGTTCCCAGCTCTGGGTAGTTCTTACGGGTTAAAGCAGGGTGGGGGAGACTGGTGCCGGGTCTCCTGGGCTCTATTTCGCTCTCCTCAGCTGAGTGGCTGGATGAACTGGAGTGGGTCTCAGATCAGTCGCTCACCCTGTTGGCAGCACAGAGCCAGCCCCGCTCTGGCACTGGGAGCGGGACTGTATTTTGGCTCGTGCAACATCCCAGCTGTTGACAAGGTTCCTGTCACCGACCCTTTACTGGTGGCGAATGTCAGAGTTGGAGGCCCAGCGTAACTTTCAGAGCCCAGGTGAAGTTGGTGGCCCTGTTGATGAGGAAAAGCATCTCTCGACTTATAAATGAGCTCGGGCGATCCTAAATAGAGACGTAATAAACACAGAGCCGCGTACACAGCTCTTCAGAGCGTATCAGCGCTTTGTGCTCGTTCCCAGTCTGTCAAAACAACTATTACCCCTTCCCTCCTCATGGGGGCGTGCTCCGCAATGGAGACTTTCCTCTAAGGGGCATCAAGTGTGTTAGCCTTCTGCCTTCTCTCTAGAGGCCCTCCCCTCCCCTCCTGTATTGCTTGCCCTGTGTTTGGATGCAGCCGCTTCTGGGGTGGGGCGTGGGACTGGCTATACAGAGATGCTTGTCCTGGTGCTGAGATGCAGCCACCTCTGTAGCGGGGCACAGGACTGGTTATACAGGGGTCCCTCGCCTGATGCAGAGGTGAAGCCACCTCTGGGATGGGACATAGGGCTGTTTATACAGGGGTTTTAGCATCAGCCCAGCAAGACGACATAGCAGTTAAGGAGATTCTGTTTCCAAGTAAAATTAGAGAGATGGTGGATTGGCTTAAATCAAGTCCAACAGATGTTGGGGTCCCGTGTATCTAGTTTGGGGGCTTGATCTCGAGTGAGTCCCTCAAATCCAAGGATTTAATAAACTCGGAATTCACCTCCTGCTTCGAGCCATCCGGTAAACTTCTCCCTTGTCTCAGCAGAAGCCCCTGGAGCCGGCGGCCTGAAATTCAACATCCAGAAACGCCCCTTCGTGTTAACGAACCAGAACTTCGGGGCCTCGGACCAGCACGGCAACTTCGGGCCGCAGCAGAACTCGGAGAAACATCACAACCAAGGGTACGTGTCTCACTCCCCTGCCGCTCCGTCAGTCACACTCAACCCCTTAGGGAGGTGGGCTGGTCTATAAAGGGGGAAGCGACGCAGGGCTGGGAGCGACAGCGGAGTTAGAATCCCAGCCCTGCCCCTAAACTCCCCGTGGGCAAAGTTTCTCATAAGATCAGCTCTCCACTCCCCTGTTCATCCTAGCAGCCCTTCTCTGCCCGTCTGGCTTGGATTCCTCTTCCTTGAATTATTTCCAGGGAGTTCTCTGGCCTATGTTAAAGAGATCAGATTAGATGATCACAACGGTGCCTCCTGGCTTTGGAAAAACCCTGGGGTGCCCGAAATGGGACACAGGACTCCAGTTGGGGGCTTCCCAGTGCCTTGTCCAACAGCGTTAATATTTCCCATCGTGACAGGTTGGACCCCCCCCTTCCGGGGTGCCACCTGATGTACTGGGGTCCCGCTGAGCCCGGCCGTTCCACCAGCCTGGGCTCCCTCACCCTGTCCTGCTGCACACACACACGCACTCAGCTGTGGACTCACACAGAGTCTGCAGTCAGCTCTGTGTGGGAAGACAGCTCGGGGAGTTGCCCGGCACTCTGTTGCACACACCCTGTGGAGTGTAAACCCAAAATTATATGGTCTTCTGCTGTATCGAGATCTATATGGCATAAGCTCATGAAATTCGCTCCCTCCCTCAATGGGGAGGAAGATCTGCACAGCTTTTTACCTCCTCCCCGGTTATGAATTGCACAAACCGGGTTTCAGAATAAACAAAAAAGGTAAATTGTAAGTGATTCTAAGAGACAGCAAACAGAACAAAGCAGATCACTGAGCAAATAAAACAAAACACGCAAACTAAGCTGAATACTAACTACAAATAATTTCTCACCGTAAATGTTGTTTCAAGCGGGTTGCAGAGTTTCTTGAAGGTAAACTGCACTGCTGGCAGCTTAAATCTCCAGGAATTCCTATTGCAGGCCAGACCTTTCTCGCCTGGGCTCAGCCCCTGCCCCACCCCCCCCCCCAGCTTAGTTCCTTTGTTTCTTCAGGTGTTTTCAGCAGTCTCCCTTCTTGGGCAAGGAGGCAGTGGAGAAGAACCAAGATTAACTCACTCCCCGGCCTTAAATATGATTTGCATATGGCAGGAATCCTTTGTTTCCTTGTTTGACCCCCACCCACTCCTAATGGAAAAACACTAGAAGCCCAAGATGGAGCCTAGTACCAGGTGACATGATCACCTGACCCTGTAATGTCAGAGCAGCATCTAAGGAAACTTCTGGGAAGACGGGAGATTCGTATCTTCAAAGTTGGATTGTCCTTCCTAACGGCCCATCCAGGCTGTTTGCGTACTGTCTGGTGGGCGTTCCCAGGGTGTACACACTGTTGTAATTGTTACATAGTCAGTATTCCCAACTTCAGATACAGAAATGATCCATGCGTACAAATTGGGTAATCCTATTCAGTAAATCAGAACCTTTCCAATGATACCTCGCATGACCCATGCTGCATAAAACACATCTTAGTTGTGCCATATTCCTATCATGACCATATCTCAATGAAGAATATGGGATGTCGTATCCCCATATCTTCTGGCCTGATCTAGCCTAGGTTTGCCCCATCTTGGGATCTATAAGTCCCATCAGCTTGGGGCGGGTCTGTGCCCTGGACTGCAGGAGTTTATATCCCCTCCCAAACCCTGCTTGAGTGGCTCACCCTGGGTCTCTAATGTCTGGCTTCTTTTCTGGACCTTTCCCCCTTAGCTCGTCTGCTGGCAAACCAGAGGACTGGCCCCAGGACATGAAGGAATACGTCCAGCGCTGCTTCACCGCCTGCGAGTCGGAGGAGGACAAGGACCGGACGGAGAAGCTGCTGAAAGAGGTGCTGCAAGCCAGGCTGCAGGATGGCACAGCCTACACCATCGACTGGAGCAGGGAGCCGCTGCCGGGGTGAGCCACAGTGCCGGCGGGGTGAGGGTCGGGGGGGCGGAACAGAGCGGGGCTGGGAGCCAGGACTCCTGGGTTCTGTCCCCAGCTCTTGAGGGGCCGTGGGATGTAGTGGTTAGAGCAGAGCGGGCTGGGAGCCAGGACTCCTGAGTTCTCCAGATACTGTCAGGAGTAGGCACTGTTGTAAAACGGGTGATCTCAGCCCCCCCAAGAAGCAGGTAGCTGAGCTCTGACCCCCCAGCGGCGTCTCTCGTAACGTGCCCTCTCCCTTCCAGGCTGGGCAGGGACAGTATGGCTGAGAGCCCCAAGAAGAAGCGCTGGGAGATGTCTTCGCTTCACGCTCCCCGGGGCCCCATGCCGGCCGGCCTGTCGCAGCAGCAGCAGAGGGGCAACGGTGGGGGCGGCGCGGTGGGCTCCCAGTCCCAGCGCGGTGGGGGTGGCGGGGCCAGCCGGGCCCGAGGGAACAGCTTCCCCACCAAATTTGGGAACCGCAACGTCTTCATGAAGGAGAACAGCTCGTCCTCCAGCGCTGGCTCCCGCTCCCGCTCATCCTCTCGCTCGCCCAGCCGCCACTTCCGGCGCAGGTAGGGGGCTGGGGCTGCGCGGGGGCCCAGCCAGAATACCGGGATACATGAGGGTGGACTCCTCAGACAGCCCTAGCTAGACCCTGAGGACGTGATGTGATTGGAAACAAGATCAGACCCCAGGGTCTGTCCTACCCGGCGTGTCTCTCTTCTCTCTCCCGCCCAATCAGGCCCCTGGGCCTGTCTAGCCTGGTATTCCCCACCCCAGGCCCAGCCAAGCTGGTATCCCTCACGCCACTGGCTCAGCCCTCGGGCCCCTCCAGGACCCTGAAAACTTGCTGCCCTGGTGGGTGGGGAGACAACGTTGGAAATGGGACCCCAGTGTGACTGGCACAGCGACGCCTGCCTGAGTCTGCAGAGAGCCTGAGCCCGTTGCTCGGAGTGGGGAGAACTGCCTGTGCTTCTCCTCCTCAGGGGGAGCTCTCACCCCCCTCCCCCCACATGCAGGAGACTGGGGGGGGGCAGCGGGGGAAGAGCCCTGGACTGGCTCTTGGAGGAGGGGTGGAGGGGGCCCCAGGATTGCTGTGGGCAGGCCCTTCGGGGGAAGGGGGCAAGGCTGAGATGCCGGGCTCTAACCTTGCCTCTTTCGGGCAGCGATTCCCATTCGGACTCCGACAGCTCCTTCTCTGGCACCGACTGCCGCCTGGCCAGCCGCAGGAGTGCGCCGAAAAACCGCGGCCGAGGGGGGCACATGGAGCGGGGCCGCATGAGGATGCAGAGGGGTAAAAGGTAACCCCGCCGCGTCCCGGTCTTGGGCACGCCAGCCAGGAAGTGGTTAGGTGGGGGGCTCTCGGGGTCGGGACCAGCCTGGCTTAGCTTCAGGTCGGTCCGTGGCGTCGCTGTCCAAACCAGCAGAGTTTGAGTGCAGACGCGGAGCCAGGACTCCTGGGTTCTCCTGGGTTCTCGATGGGGAATGGGCGCTAGTGGGTTAGAGCAAGGGCAGAGTGGGAGTCAGGACTTCTGGGTTCTCTACCCGGCTGTGGGGTGGGGTTGGGGGCCAGGACTCCTGGGTTCTATCCCAGTTCCTCCCACAGACTTGCCATGTGATCCTGGGCAAATCTGCTGCCCCCTCCACTTGGCTGCTGTGCTGAGCCTCCCGGCCACGTCCCTTTCAGGCATGACCAGGGCCCCTCCAAGCGCAACCGCCGGCGGAACGCCATGGACTACGAGGACCCCGAGAAGGAGTTCAAGAAGCAGCGGCGGGCGGCCCGCTTCCAGCACGGCCACTCCAAGAAGCTGCGCCTGGAGCCCCTCATCCTGTCCATCAACAGCCTGGACCCTGCCGGCTCGGAGAGCCTGGACTGGAATGAGCTGAAGATTATGGGCACCTGTCAGGAGATCACCAAGCACTACCTACGGCTCACGTGCGCCCCAGACCCCTCCACCGTCCGGCCTGTCTCGGTGAGCGCCGGGCAGCCTCCGCTGGGGTTACTGGAGTGCCCCGGGGCAGGCCCCATCAGGCCAGGGGCCCCAGATGGGATTGGGGTGGGGGGAACATAATGCTGGGAGCCGAGGAGGTGTCCCAGCTGAGATCACAGCTCTGAGGGTATCCAGTGAACTGGCAAGGCGAGGAGCTAATGCTCTGTGCCACGTGAAAGCTGGCAGGCCCGGTACTCTGCTGGTGCCATCGGGCGCTAGTGGACAGAGTGCCGGACTGGTGTCCAGGATGCCTCGGGGGGGGGGGGGGGGGGGCGCAAGTCACTTCCCTGTTTCCTGCCTCAGTTTCCCCTCCCAGGCTTTGTCTGTGTCATACTCCAGTGGGGGACTCTGCCTAGGTAGCACCCCACATATGGAAGCTGGGTGAGGGTGGGCCCCGGATCTGGGTTGGGGTCTGATCTCGGGTTGGGGTCTGGGCAGCCCCTAGCATTATGGTCATCACCCCCAAAGGCGCACCCCTCCAAAGCAGCGATCAGCCGGCCCGCAGGCCAGCCTGGCTTCGCGGCCTGCTGTCTCGTGAAGCACTGGGGCCGGGAGCTGAGGTCTGCTCCCCATGACAGCCGGGACACTAACGCTGCCCTGTCTAGTGCGGGTGCTGCTGTCCCCTGGGTGTCGCCGCTCTCACTCGCGTCCCCTGCTCACCCAGGCGCTCTACGTCCCCAGGTGCTGAAGAAATCCCTGTCCATGGTGAAGTCGCACTGGAAGGAGAAGCAGGATTATGCCTTTGCTTGCGAGCAGATGAAATCCATCCGGCAGGACCTCACGGTGAGTTGCCCGCCCCTCCCCCGGGAGGGGTCTACGGGGAACTGAGCTGCAAAAATGGACCTTGGCAAAGGCCTTCCTCCGAGGGCCCCTCTGCACCGGGAAACCAGCTGCTTTGGATGCAGAGTCACGACTCAAGTCTAGGGTGTCCACACGGGGTCACGCTGGATCATTCTCCTGCTATCCATGTTGGTTAACTTCTCCATATAGACAAGCCCTAAATGACTAGACATGGTGCGACTTGGGACTCCTGGGTTCTCTCCCCAGCTCTGGGAGGAGAGTGGGGTCCAGTGGTTAGAGCAGAGAGGGCTGGCAGCCAGGACTCCTGGGTTCTCTTATCCAACCGTACTTCACTTGCTGTTTGACCTCATTCAAAATTGGTGGCAGCTACAAGCAACTTCCTGTCTTGCGTCGGGAGAGGAATTCTCCCTTCCTAGACAGGTGGCATCATACGTTACTGTCTCACTATATTCTGTGTGTACAACCTCTTCCTCCCGGCCCTCGGATTCCCCCAGCGCTGACTGCTGGGCCGTGGGGTTAACTTGTCCTCACTCTCCGGAGCTGCCCACCTCGCTGGCCTGCCCTGTTGGCACCGCTGCGGGAGCAGCTAGTCAGAGTTCATAAGGTGGCCCCTCGGAGGCCCCCCGACCTCTGCCACTCTTGGTACAGGAGAAGCGGCTCCATGGGACAGTCTGGTGGCAGGACGCTCATCATCGGGGGAGGGGGTTGTGTTGAATCCGACCTAGATAACGCATGGGGGGTCCCTGCTTGTGTCTGGAGTAACCCCTTTCTCCTGCTCCATGCAGGTTCAGGGCATCCGCACGGAGTTCACGGTGGAGGTGTACGAAACCCATGCCCGGATAGCGCTGGAGAAGGTGAGGAGGGGTGGGCATCTGGGTTGTCGGCTGCACGCTCGCTCCGTCATTGGAGGGCAGGCGGGCGGGGGGGGGATGTCTGTCGGCTGAGATAAAACTCGAGCGTTGGAGGCAATGTGGAATGGGCCGGGTGTAAGGGGTGCAAAAAAGGGCAAGTTGGCTTGAGCATCCAATTGGACTCCTGGGTTCTATCCCTGACTTTGGGAGGTGGTGGGGTCTAGTGGTTAGAGCGGGGGGGGCTGGGAGCCAGGACTCCTGGGTTCTCTCCCCAATCCCTCAGTAATGCGTTTTGGGTGAGTCAGGCCCCGCCCTGATAACAAGAATTCCCGTCTCTCCCCAGGGAGATCATGAGGAATTCAACCAGTGCCAGACCCAGCTCAAGTCTCTTTATGCGGAGAACCTGCCGGGCAACGTGGGGGAGTTCACCGCCTACCGCATCCTCTATTACATCTTCACCAAGAACTCTGGCGGTGAGCGAGCCGGGCAGGCCCTGGCCGGGGACGGGAGGGGAAGGCCCACGCAGTATAAATATGCAGAGCCTCCTTGGCTGCTGGCCCCACATTCCCTAACCATAGAGATCCTGCCCTAGAGGGTGTCATTTTCCCCTCCCCAAGCCCTTGGCCACAGATCGGGGATGCGCAGCCCTTGGGTGGGGTCCCCCCTTGGCTGCAGAGCTGTGCCTAGAGTGGTTGCCTACATAAGTGCCACTCTATCCGTCACCCTGCTCCAGTCTGCGCTCTATGGTGAGCCTTGGAGGACTCCCCAGGGATTCTGAGCCATAGAGCCCCCAAAGAGCCAATGAAAATGGCCATCCGAGATGGAGAGCCTCCCAGCCAGTGCCAGGAGACCGACCCGGCTCTGCAGCGCCCCCAGGGCTGGGAACGGGCCTGTGGCCAGCCGCGGTAACCACCTGCCTCCCCTCCCCTGCAGACATCACCACGGAGCTGGCCTACCTGACCAAGGAGCTGAAGGCGGACCCCTGCGTGGCCCACGCGCTGTCCCTGCGCGCCGCCTGGGCCCTGTCCAACTACCACCGCTTCTTCAGGCTCTACCGCCAGGCGCCCTGCATGTCCGGCTACCTCATCGACAAGTTCGCCGAGCGGGAGAGGAAGGCGGCGCTCAAAGCCATGATCAAAACGTATGTCGAGCCGGGAGGGCGCCCCGCCCGCTAACCTCACCCCCTGCCTGGCGGCTGGGCTGAGGTGCCCCCTCGCGGGCTGAGCGCTGTCCTCCGGAGGCGCCCGGCGCCTCCCGTCCGAATCAGGGTAGAGATGTGGGTGCATCCAGTCACATCTCTCCCTCTCCTCCGGTCGACTGTACGGCTGTGTCCGATTGGCCAGCTAGGGCAGGGGTTAGGAAGGATCCCACACTGGAAGGGGGGGTGACCTAGCTTGGGGCGGGGGGAGAGTCGTCCATGATCTTAACCAGCCCCTCTGATTCTGAGCAGTCGTCTCCATCCAGCAGGTAAGTAGAACGTAGCCAGTGTGCAGCGGGGCCCCCGTCATGGACTCGTCTCTGCTCCGTGCCCAGATGCTGGGCAGCCCGTGGCTCGAAGCGGGGAGCTGGGACCAGCCTGGCTTGGGCTGAGGCAGGGGATTGCAGCCCGGCAGCGAATCTTCCGGGCGTGGGAGGCTTAATTTGTGGGAGATCAACGTTGGCACCTTGCCAAGGGGTGGCAGATCCAGGTGTCCTAGTGCCGTAGCCCCCAGACAGGACTGGTGGTGGGGGATCCTGTTGTGCTGGATGGTGGCACTTTTCTGGAGGTCAGATCTGAAACCTTCTCCGTTCTGATTTGGAAAGTGCTGGTGGTTCCCTCCCGGAGCGGGGGAGGCTTGGCTGCCCTCCCTCTCCCGCTGAGATGCGGTGGAGGAGGCAAACTTCCTGCTGGGGGGAACAAGGGCAAAGCTAGAGAGGGCGGTCAGAGGACGGGGGAGGGTTGGGAGTGGCCTAAGGGGCCACCGTAGGAGAGTCTCCTGGCCACACAGGGAGATTCTAGCAGTCAGATCGTGCCCCACGGCAGCTGCCTTCCCTGCTCTCAAAACCAGGACCTCGTGCTGCTCCTTAAGGGCATGGGGTGCAGCCCCCCCCGAAGAGCATGGGTGTGAGGGGAAGGAGGTATCGTTACCCACCGCCTGACCTGGGATGCGGATGGTTGCTGTGGGGGGTGCAGGCAACCGAACTGATGGCGGTGATGGGTGGGAGCTAGCGGTTTGGGGCAGGCAGTTACCCGTTTGGCTGTGATCTCTGTTGTGGGGTGCTGCCTGGGGGTCAGGTCTGGGAAGGGCAGGGGGATCAGAGCTGCGGGGCTGGGGGTGAGTGTGTGTGCAGGCTGTTTGGGGGGTCAGGTCCAGGGGGAAATGGTGGTGTGGGGTCAGATCTAATGGGGCAGGGTGTTGTGGGGGGCAGATCTGAGGTGGAGGGGTGTACTGGCTACATCCCTGGGGCCGAGATCCATTAGGTGGTGGTTCAGTCTGTGCTTGTCCTAACCTGCCTCCTGCTGCGTTTTTCCCGCCCTGTTCCTTGGTGGGTTTTGTTTATTTGTTTCGTTTTGTTTCCTTCAGTTTCCGCCCGGTGCTCCCCGTCTCCTACGTTCAGTCCGAGCTGGCCTTCGAGGCTGCGGAGGAGTGCCAGCTCTTCCTAGCCGCTCTGTCCCTCGTGTACACGGGCACCGACACAACCAAGATTGACTGCAGGCAGAGCTTAGCAGTCCTGGCCAACTTCTAACCTCTCCCTCCCCGCTCCAAAGCCCCCCCTCTAATCGCAACCAAAGGGTAATGGCGGCTCGGTGTGTGCCACAGGCCAGCCACCGGGGCATGCCCCCTGCCCCCACGCACCTCCGCAGACGGACGAGGGTAAGCCGGACGGCCGCTGGACAGCTCCTCCATGGCGTGCCGGGCAGGGGCCCACGCGATGTTAACGCTTTTCTTTAGTCTCTTGCCAGCGGATCGTTCTCTGGGGGCACTGGGGCGGGGAGGGTCAGCCTGTCCTCCGCAGCAAAATGCCCTCACCTGGCATGACCGCCGTCCCGTTCGGCCATGCCAGCCCGCGCCACCTCCATCTTCGGCTCGGCACACGCACGCCCGTGTTCGAAGAACCGCCCCTACCCCCACCGATCTGTGTAAATGGTGTCGGGAGGAATCAACTACGAAACGCAACACTCTTTCCTTTCCTCCCGCCCGGAGCAATCGGAAGTGAACTCCGGAAGGAAAGAAAAACCCAGAGCTTAGCTGGGCTGCCTAGTTAAACCACCCTAGCAACAGGAAGCAAACGTCTAGAGCCGGCCGGTCTGGAAATCTTTTCCAGAACTGTAGTCTAGATCCTCCTGGCACTTTAAAAGCCAAGGAAACCATTTCCTCTGTGCAATGCTGATCTCTTCTTGGAAATGTGATTTCTCTGTGTATATTTCTTCAGGATATGCTGTACAGAACCCCACCCTTCTATGATGTAAATAAGGAGATAAATCCATTGTATTTTGTAAAGTATCTTTTCTACTTTTTTTAATTATAAACTTTAGCAGGTCGGGATGTGATTTTTTTTTTTGTTGACATTGTTGGGGGGTTTTTGGGGTTTTTTTTTTTAAAGAGTAGAACTTTTGTTGGATGTTGTGTATATTTCCACCTTGATCTGAAACTAACGTTGTCTCAGTTTTCTCTTTCTCTCTTACCCCTGCTTCTGAGCTTTTTGGCCAGCCTTGGAAAGAAAGCCAAAAAAAAAAAAGGCATATCTGGGCAAAAAGAGAAAAGAAAGAGAGAGCAGCGGCGGAGAATGAAAGCCGAAAGATCGAGCCCCGATCGGCTCTACCCCCCGCCTCAGAGACTGTTGCTTAGAGACATTGTAAGAATCGGGGGAACCTGATGCAGAGAGTGAAATTGGGGTGACGCAGACCACACAGCTGCCGGGAATTGGTCGTCCCTCCGCTAATGGATTCAACCAGTTGCCAGCAAATCTTCCAATCACGTCTAAGTTTCACCGTTTCTATGTCCTGGAGTTTTTTTTGTCTATGCTCAGTTTAGTTGATTTTTATTTATTATTTCCCCCCCCCCCCCCCATTTCCTCAGTTTCTTTACAGGTAACTTGGTAATGATCCATTCCCTCCCCTTTCCCCGCCCTCAGTTTACTTGTCTTTTTATTTTTATTTTTTTTCCTTTCTTCCTATAGTCTCTTTAGCATCTCATTCTCCTCCCGAGCCTTCCCCCTTCCTTTCTTTTGTTGGACATATGTAACTTTCTGATGTGCACTCGACAGCATGAATAGCTGGATTTCAAATGCTCTTTTTTTTTCTTTCCAGAAACTTTTCCTTTTTTGAGGAGTATTTTTCTCGAAATTGAAAATTAATAAAAACGACAAACGTAGGAAGAAACGCCTCGGGCCCCTGTCTATTTTTGAGGCTGGATCAGGGGATCCCATGTGGGACTTGGGATGCTGGCGTTTGCCCTAGTGCTTGTGACCTTGGGCAAATCGCTCGGGGCCACATTTCCAAAGGGATTTAGATGCTAAAAGATGCAGACAGATGCCTAATGTGGCATAAAGTGGCCCTAGGTGTCGGACTTGCTTAACCCTCTGTCATGGAGTGTGGGGGACTCAGGGCCCTGCACCCCCCACTTCCTGCGATTCACCATGACTCTCAGCCAGTAAAACAGAAGGTTTATTAGATGACAGGAACACAGTCCCAGACAGAGCTTGTAGGTACAGGTCTATCTTGTGGGGTGGGAAGCCCAGACCCCATCTGGGCCTCCATCTGTTTCCCCAGCCAGCCCCTGTGCTGGCCTTTGTCTCTTTCCCAGGCCAGGAGGCCACCTGATCTCTTTGTTCTCCAACACCTTCAGTTGGCACCTTGCAGGGGAGGGGCCTAGGCCATCAGATGCCAGCAGACAGGGCATCGACCCTTCTCTGTGCAGACACCATCACACCTGCCCTCTAGGGCTTTGCAACAATCACACCTCCTTATCCCACCACCTAGATATTTAAGAGCTGCATAGGGGAAACTGAGGCACCCACACAGTATTCAGAGAAAACATTAAGAACTTTCCCACTTCATGTCACCCTCATTGTGCTAAGCTGGTTTGGTGAATCCTGCTGGACTCTGCATCTTTAGGTGTCTATATATGTCTCACTTCATCAATCATCACTCAGTCTGAACTGTAGAAGACAAGTCCCTACCTCTGCTGTGAATTAATTCCTGCCCGAGCGAGAACAGATAATCTAGTCCTCCGTTAGCACCAGCAAAGCCTGCAGATCGGCCTGTTCATATCCGTAGCAAGAGGCTGGAAGGGGTTAGATGCCAATTTCGCCGTCTGCACATGCCGACGAAAGACCGTTTCTGGCTACAGCAATTTGAGTTGAGAGAAGTAAAGCGAGAAGTGTTATGTCCTTGGGACGGGTTGTTACCGGCTTGGGTATAAAGGAGCTGTGAAAATTGCCGTTGATTGTAGAGAAAATTATTTAAAAGAAACATCCGTACTGTGGGGCAAAATAATCCAAGAGCATCAAATTCTACCCAACTCCCTGTGCAAACCCAGAGGGGTGAGGGGAACAGACCCAGCCTGGACCCTTTGCCTTCCACGTGTGGGAGCAGAGCTTCCTTGGCGCTAACCTGGCACACTGAATTCCTGGGCCCTTTGCCGTGGGGAGAGGCAGCTGGCAAAGGGCTAACAGACCGGAGACAGGAGGAGGTCCCAGAGTCCACCCCAGGCAGGCTGTACAAAGGGCCGGGTCCTGCATCTCAGCTAGGAACGCCCTCCCCGGCGGCGGCTGGTTGGGTGAATGCCTTGGGGTTCAGGAAAGCTGGAAGATGCCAGGGAAGGGGATTATATGCAAGGGGGCAAGGTGAATTGGGGAGCAGAGCTTGGGGCTAGAACCCAGGAGTCCTGGCTCCCAGATGCCTCTGCTCTAACCACTCAACCTTGCTCCTCTCTCAGAGCTGTGGCTAGAACCCTGGAGTCCTGGCTCCCTACATCCCTGCTCTAACCACCCCTTGCCAGAGGTGTGAGTAGAACCCAGGAGTCCTGACTCCCAGCCCTGCCCGCCCCATAACTACTAGGCCCCATCCCCGTCCCTGCTGGGGGGATAGAACCCAGGAGTCCTAGCTCCCAGCCCCCTGCTCTAATCTGGATTAGGGGACCTGAGAGAAGGATCAATAGAGCCCCACATCCTGAGCTGGGATTTGGGGACTGGCGTGGGGCCCCCTCAATACAGATCCAGCTCCACGAGGGTGCTGTAAAACCCATCGGTCCGTCTGCCCCCACCCACCTGGCACAGACACAGCGATTCCACCGCCTGGGTCCCCAGCTCCTCCCCGGGAGGCTCCGGGGGCAGGTTCAGCCTCGGCTCCCCGCCCGCCGGGATCTTGGCCACAGTGAGATGGAAACAATCGTGGGCCGGGAGCGGGACGACCGTCAGCCCCTTGCAGACAAAGCCCTGCTCCAGGGCGTGGGCCAGCCCCGCCAGCTCCGGGCCAGGCACGGGGGCGGCGTACAGCACCCGGCCCCAGAAGGTGCCCAGGCCCCGGAAGCGCAGGAGCGGGGCGGGGGGCAGGAGGCGCCGGTGCTCGGCCTGCAGCTCCCGCAGGGCGGTGACGGCCGCCTGCATCTCGGCAGCGCCATCCAGCCGGAGGAGGCAGAGGGTGAGGTGGAGGGTGGTCAGTGGGGTGCAGAACTCGGCCACGGTGGGGTCGGCCTGGCTCAGGGCCTCCTGGAGCCGGGCCACCGAATCCCGCAGCTCCGGGCTGGTGATGCGCGCGGCCACAAAGTGGGTGGGGCGGGGGGGTGCTGGGGGGCAGCTCTGAGCTCCTGGCTCAGCCACATCCTCCTCCTCTTCGTTCTCCGGAGCTACAGCCTCCTCCGGCACCCCGGCTCCGCCGTCCCCCATTCCTACGGCCTCTTGGCGCCCGGCCTCTTCCTCCATCACCTCCAGGATGGTCCGGCCGCCCCCGGTGGAGCCGAAGACGTCGTCCAGCCGGCTGGCTTTGTCCCACACCACGCGGCCGCGATATTTGAAGTACTGGATCCTGTGCTGGGGTATGGCCAGCACCTCCGGCCCGACCGACGCCAAATCCTCCCAGCAGAAGGCCGTGAAGGCGTCTTCCCGCACGCCGGAGAAGCGGTCCAGGTGGCCCACGGTGAACTCGCCGGGCGGCAGCTGGCGGTCCCAGAGGATGCGGGAGACGACGTCCCCTGCTGTCTTCATGGGGGGCTTCTTGCTGGGGCGCTCAAGGGACTTCTTGCTGGGGGGTTCGTGGGGCGGCTGGGGGGCGGCGGGCGGGGCGCCGGGGTGGGGGTTCCGGCAGCGGGCGCCGAAGCGGCAACTGCCCGCCAAGAAGAAGCTGCAGGGGTGGTTGAGCGTGGGGGCTGGCTCTGTCACCCCCGGCCCATCAGAGCCCGGGTCCGGGGCTCCCCCTGCAGGGTCGGCTGGGGGGGCAGAAAAATCTCCCCCAGCGGACGGGCCCCGTCCCTCCATTGCGTCACCAGAGTCCAGTCTGCAAGGCAAAGAGAGAGTTAGCACAGGGGATGGGGCCTTTCCCTCTAGGGAGCGCCGGCTCCCACCCGGCCCCAGGGCAGGGAGTGGCTGGCTCAGGGGGGTGGGGAATGGGGCCTGACCCCGCTGGGAGCAGGCTGCCTGGGCCGACCCTGCTGCATCGCTCAGGAATTACCTGCCCCTGCCGGGCTGGGTGACCCTGAGCCGGGCCCGGAGGAGGATTTCCTGCTTTGGGCTCCAGCCGCTCCCAACCCGGCCACTTGCCCAGGACTATAAAGGGAGCTGCAAGGGCTGCTGGGAAAGGCGGTGAATTTTTATGGCTCTAAACCCCAGGCCTCCAGCAGGGGGCAAAGAGTGTCCATGGTGAATGAGGAATTTCCTGCTTAGCCCAGCCCAGAGCCAGCATAGAACCCAGGAGTCCTGGCTCCCAGCCCTCGCTCCCGCTCTTCCCACTAGACCCCACTCCTCTCCCCGAGCCTATCCTGGCTCCCAAGTCCAGAGCCGAGAGTCCTGCTTGTCACAGTCCAGACCCCGTTACCAGCCCCACCCTTGCCAACTTCCTTGACAACACTAATGTTCCCCTACATAGCGACTGTCTACGGGACGCAGCGTCAGGAAAGATACTGAGATAAGGCGTAACCGTCCTCTCACCCAGTGTCTGAACTGTAACCCCACCCAGTGGGCAGGAGAGAACCCAGGAGTCCGGGCGCCCAACACCCCCCCCCCCCGCTGCTCTAACCACCAGACCCCACTCCCCTCCCAGAGCCAGGGAAAGAACCCAGGAGTCCAGGTGCCCAATGCCCCTGCTGCTCTAACCACCAGATCCCACTCCCCTCCCAGAGCCAGGGAGAGAACCCAGGTGTCCTGGTTCTCCCCTCCCCCAGAGAAAATGCCCTGTGCCTCATTCCCCACCTCCGAACCTGCCAGTCCCCTCCCTGAGGCTGGCTGGGAGCCCCCCGGGAGGGGAAAGCCCCCCAGCCAGCCATGCTGACGTTGCATCAGTTTCCCAGCTGCTCCATATCCCTGGCAGGGCCGGCCAGGCCTCCTGGACAATGTCACCCCGGCCCCCGATCTGTTTACAGTGGAAATCACCCGCTGCCAAGAAATTCACAGAGCGTGACTGGGAGCCCGGGGCCCCACTGGGGGATGCTATCTCAGCCGGATGGGCCAGCTGGGGGCGAAGTGCGGGGCTGGACAAGGTTGTGGGGCTAGGCAGGGTGTCTCAGGAGGAAAAGACAGACAGACAGACCCAAGCCAAGCGAGCTGGACAGACGGCTCCTGTCATCCTGGCTCCGGGGAGGGTGCAGCACTGGGGATCCCGACTATCTAGAAAAGTAGGGGGGGAGCCAGTGAAAGACCTGGGGATAGAACCCAGGAGTCCTGGCTCCCAGCCCCCTCTGCTCTAACCCCGCAGAGCTGGGGATAGAACCCAGGAGTCCTGACACCCAGCCCCCTCTGCTCTAACCCATCAGCCCCGCAGAGCTGGGGATAGAACCCAGGAGTCCTGGCACCCAGGTCCCCCTGCTCTACCCCACCAGCCCCCCCAGAGCTGGGGATAGAACCCACGAGTCCTGGCACCCAGCCCCCTCTGCTCTAACCCCCCAGAGCTGGGGATAGAACCCAGGAGTCCTGGCTCCCAGTTCCCCCTGCTCTAACCCACCAGCCCCGCAGAGCTGGGGATAGAACCCAGGAGTCCTGGCACCCAGGTCCCCCTGCTCTACCCCACCAGCCCCCCCAGAGCTGGGGATAGAACCCAGGAGTCCTGGCACCCAGTTCCCCCTGCTCTAACCCACCAGCCCCGCAGAGCTGGGGATAGAAACCAGGAGTCCTGGCACCCAGGTCCCCCTGCTCTACCCCACCAGCCCCCCCAGAGCTGGGGATAGAACCCAGGAGTCCTGGCTCCCAGCCCCCTCCACTCTAACCCCCCAGCCCCCCCCAGAGCTGGGGATAGAACCCAGGAGTCCTGGCTCCCCAGCTAGGGTGACCAGTCAGCAAGTGTGAAAAATCGGGACAGGGAGTGGGGGGTATATAGGAGCTTATATAAGAAAAAGACCCAAAAATCAGGACTGTCCCTATAAAATCAGGACATCTGGTCATCCTACTCCCAACCCCCCCGCCCCCCAACTCACCAGCCCCCCAGAGCTGGGGATAGAACCCAGGAGTCCTGGCCAGGGCCGCTCAGAGGTGGGGGCAAATGGGGCAACAGGCCCCAGGCCCCGCAGGGGCCCCCACGAGAAGATAGATTTCTATAATATTGCAACTTTTTTTTATGGAAGGGGCCCCCGAAATTGCTTTGCCCCAGATCCCCTGAATCCTCTGGGTGCCCCTAGTCCTGGCTCCCAGTCGCCCTGGCTCTAACCCACCAGCTCCCACTCTCCTCTCAGAGCCAGGAATAGAACCCAGGAGTCCTGGCACCCACACGAGCGCCTCACAGCTCTGAGAATATTTCCTTCCTGCTCCCCGTTTTCCCATTGTGTTTCCCTCCCTCTGCGTGTCCGGGACTGACCCCACCGTCACCCTGCGTCCCCTCCCGGCTCTAGCCAGCAGGTTACCCAGCTTGGGGGGGTGGGTGGATTCTCGGGGGTGCTGGGGAATGGATTCCAGGGGTAAAGAGGGTCAAAGAATTGGCCCAGCTCCAGACCGAAGGTCGCGCTTTAATGGTAAGAAATACAAACATTTTTCTCTCACTAGAAAGATTTGCTTTAGAGTGAACTTGCCGCAGGGCTGGGGGAGGGGAATGGACATTTATACACAGGGGGGGAATATACAGAGATATAAAAAAATATACGCAGAGATCCATCCCGCTATTTAACATGGGGGGGGGAACCCGGAGGGCAGGGGGCAGACGTTAAGGTCAGCGTCCCAGGCACGGGGCTAGCAGCGGGGATACCGAAGGACTGGGGTGATGAGACCCAGGAATTAGCACAAGGTCAGACAGAGCATAAGGGAGATTAGAACCCGGCCCTGGCCCCGTGGCAGTCTGGGGGTGGCTCCGGACTGAGCTCAGGTCAACCTCCAGCCCCCCGCCTCCCCCTTGCACGCAGTGGCTGGAAGGCAGGTTCATCTTAGCACCCGTGGAGCAGCTTTCAGCAGAGAAACTCAGAGCCCTCCCTCCCCCCACCTCCTCCTTAGGGCAGTATCATAAGCGCCACTTTAGAAGGGGAAACTGAGGCACAGACTGACATATGGACTTGCCTGGGGTTACACAGGGGACCAATGACAGAGCCGGGGATAGAACCCAGGAGCCCTGGCCCCCCAGCTCTAACCACTAGACCCCACTCCCCTCCCAGAGCTGGGGAGAGCACCCAGGAGTCCTATTTAACATTACTCCCACCTTCCCTTCCCATCCTTTCACATTCACACTCTCTCTGCTTTTCCCACCCACATTTTTCTTTCTTTCCTCTTCCTCTCTCCCTCCCTCAGCTGTCTCCTGCAATCCATCCTTAATCCAGCCAATACGGGTCCCATTTAGCCGTCTTTCCCTCTCCCTCAGGGGGTGTGGGCCAATCCCCAATCCGGTCCCCCACCCTGCAGGGACTCGAACCCAAAACTGTAAGAGCAGGCCCCGCGCTACAGCGTCAGTAGCCTTTCTACCCGATCAGTCCACTAGGGGGCGACAGAACCACACTGCATTGGCTCCATTTGACCCTGTTGTCCATGGGCCCAGATTAGGGGACCCCTTATTAATCCATGACACCCGCCACTAGGACACCAGCTATTGCCCCACTTCATAACATTCCTCCTCCCCCCCACACACACACCAAATCTGGAGCAGGGAAAATAATCTTAACATCCCTGCCCTCAAAGGGAAAGTGAAATGTACCCCTCCCCTCCACCCCACCTTTTTCTGGGCTGGGATAAACTGCTCCTAGTTCCCAGCCCCCCCTTGTTCTAATCCACCAGACCCTCTAGGCACCTCCACCTAAAAATATAGGAGAGAACCCAGGAGTCCTGGCTCCCAGCCCCCACTGCTCTAACCCACCAGCCCCCACTCCCCTCCCAGAGCCAGGAACCCAGGAGTGCTGGCTCCCAGCCCCCCCCTGCTCTAACCATTAGATCCTAGGCCTTCCACCCCTGGTGAATATAATCCGTTAATGTCTCAAGTAATTCTCCTTCCATGTGGGGGGAGCCCCAGGCATGAAATAGGGGGTGGGGGAGGAGGGAACCCAGGTCATTTTCACAGCGTTACCCAAATCACTTTTCTCAAGGCTGATCCGTGCCCCTCAACCACCCCGGTACCACTGCCCTTGTCCGAGTCCATCTCTTGTGAGCCCAGAGTCCAGATGGGGTGTGAGATGGATACACACAAAACCAACATCAAACTGTCTCTTCTTTCAGTTCAGGAGTTCCTTCTCCCATTGGGAGAGGGGAATGAGGGAGAGGAAGTGGGATGCTGACTGATTGGTGGGTTATTCGGTCAATTGCTGAGATCATCGGTGGATTGATTGATTGGTTGGTCAACAGGTTGGTTGATTGTTCCACTGGTTGGTTGAGTGGTCGATTGGTGGCTTGATTCTTGACTATTGCACTGATGGGTTGGCTAGTCGATCGGTTGATCGTTGACCATTCCACCGACCAATTGGTTGGTTGATTGTTGACTGTTTCACTGGTTGGCTGACTGGTCGACTGGTGGGTTGATTCTTGACTAGTCCGCTGATGGGTTGACTGGTTACTTTGTTGATTGTTGACTGTTCCATCGGTCAATTGGTTGGTCGATAACTTAGTTGGCAGGTCAATTGGTGGATTGATGGGTCCATCGGCCGATTGATCAGTTGCGGGGGGCTGACTGTTGATAGCTCATTTTGTCAGCCAATGGGCCGATTGTTCTTTGATGGTAGATTGATTGTTGATCAATTGACAGGTTGATTGATAAATGGATTGACAAGTTGATCAGTGTATTGATGGGTTGATTGGGCAATCCGTGGGTTGGTGGATTGATTGAGGGGCTCATTAATAGATAGACGTATTGATGAGTTGACCAGTCAACGGACGGGTGGGTGGATTAGGATTCCAGAAATCCATACAGACAACGAGGTGAAAATTAGGATCAAACACATTGGACTTTCCACTGCAGATAGGATCACCAACCTCAGAGAACCGGTACTGCCACGGGGAGGGGGCCGGCTAGGGGGTAAGAATAAGTGAACGAAAAAAAAGAATGAAAGGAAGAAATGGCCGAAGAGGGGAAGGGAAAGAGAGCAGGAGCAAAAGAAAGAAGGGGGAAGCGCATGAAAGGAGGGTAAGGAAGAATGAAAGAGGAAAAGACAGAGAGAACACACACAAGGGAAGAGGGGGATGGCTGAAGCAGGAGGGGCGTGGATGAAGGGACAGGGGAGGAGACAGGTGGAGGGGTGGAGGGAATAGGGGGGAATGGAGGGATGGGAGGGGAGCTGAACCCCCTCTCCTATAGCCCAATCTCGTCATCCAGATCATCGTCAAATGTGTATCCATGCCCGGTGCCTTCCTCCTCCTCCTCCTCCTCCTCTTCTTCTTCCTCCTCTTCCTCCTCCCCTGCCTGGGAAGCCGCCCCGTGGCCCAGCCCCTGTCCCCCCACCGGCCTCTCCGCCCTGACGTCCTCGCTCCAGGGCTGCTCCCCGCCCTTGTCCATGACCCCCAACACCTCATCCAGAATGGACGGCCCCAGATCCAACTCGAAGGAGAACAGGGACTCGGCGTGTTGTAGTTCCCCCTCCCAGCCAGCGGGGGGCAAATCCAGGGCGCCGGGGCCGCCCCCCAAATCAGCCGGGCTGCTGGAGGACCCCGAGAGGCGGCTGGGGGACTGGGCCGGCGCTAGGGCCTCGGTGGCGGGGGGCAGCCCGTTGGCCTTGGGGCCCCCGTGGTTGCTGAGAAAGGAGGTGTCCCCGAAGACGTCCCCGCCCCGGCCGACGTGCATGGTGTGCCGGAAATCCCCCAGCGGGGCGCTGATCATGTCCCGCCCGATGCGGGACCTCTTCTTCGACTGGGAGATGGGGGACTGCTTCAGAATCGGCATCTGGGGGGCACAGAGAGAGAGACATGGGGGTCAGGGAGACAGGGCCCCACCCCTCTAGGGGGCACCAGCTCCGATCCAGGACTGGCTGGCTCAGGGGGTGGCGAATGGGGCATGGGGCCTTTCCCCTCTAGGGGGCGCTGGCTCCCATCCAGCCCCAGGGCGGGGACTGGCTGGCTCAGGGGGGCAGGGAATGAGGCACAGGGAAAGGGTTGGTCTCCTGCACCCCCATATCTTAGGATAAATAGGGGTCACCCACTGGGGTGTTGATCCCAGGCAGAATATCCCCCACCCTGTGACGTGGGATTATTTCAGAGAAGGGGACTGGGAGGCAGGACTCCTCTACTCTCTCCCCAGCTCTGGGAGGGAGTGGGGTCTAGTGGTTAGAGCAGGGGGGCTGGGAGCCAGGACTCCGGGGTTCTCTCCCCGGCTCTGGGAGGGGGTGGGGTCTAGTGGTTAGAGCGGGGGGGGGGGCTGGGAGGCAGGACTCCGGGGTTCTCCCCCCGGCTCTGGGAGGGGATGGGGTCTAGTGGTTAGAGCAGTGGGGGGCTGGGAGCCAGGACTCCGGGGTTCTCTCCCCGGCTTTGGGAGGGGGGAGTGTCCAGTGGTTAGAAGGGGGGCTGGGAGGCAGGACTCCGGGGTTCCCTGCCTGGCTCTGGGAGGAGTGGGGTCTAGTGGTTAGAAGGGGGGGCTGGGAGGCAGGACTCCGGGGTTCCCTGCCTGGCTCTGGGAGGGGGTGGGGTCTAGTGGTTAGAGCGGGGGGGGGCTGGGAGCCAGGACTCCGGGGTTCTCTCCCCGGCTCCGGGAGGGGTGGGGTCTAGTGGTTCGAAGGGGGGGAAGGCAGGGAGCGCGTGGCCAGTGGGGATCGAGAGGGACGGGAGGGGGCGCGTGGCCGGTGGGGATTGAGAGGGACGGGAGGGGGCGCGTGGCCGGTGGGGATTGAGAGGGACGGGAGGGGGCGCGTGGCCGGTGGGGATTGAGAGGGACGGGAGGGGGCGCGTGGCCGGTGGGGATTGAGAGGGACGGGAGGGGGCGCGTGGCCGGTGGGGATTGAGAGGGACGGGAGGGAGCGCGTGGCCGGTGGGGATTGAGAGGGACGGGAGGGGGCGCGTGGCCGGTGGGGATTGAGAGGGACGGGGATCTCCGCTGAAGAGGGAGGACTGGGCAGCTGGGACTGGGGGGGGGGAGGCGGCATTTCCTGTCCTGGGGAAGTGAAGTCAGTTTCCTCTGGCTGTTCTCCCCACAGCCAGCTGGGAACCCTGGCTCTGTGCCAGATCAGACCTGGCCAGGGGAGCTCCCATCGGGGGCAGGCGATGGGACGGCTCCGATTGGGGGGAGACAGCTGGGGGGGGCAGGGGATTGGGGGGACACAGTTAGGGGGGACAGCTGGACAGGATGGGGGTTGCTCTGATGGAAAGGGCGGCAGGACAGGGCCAGGGATGAGGCAGGTCAGATGGGGGGGGTGGACAAGGCGGGGTACAGGGTGGCACAGAGGTGGGCACTGGATGGGCCAGGCAGCCCCCCTCTATCAGAACAACAGCTGGAATCTGGAGCAGCTGGGTTGGGGTTCCCCACCCCCAGGAATGGACAGGGACTGGGGGGGTGTAATGGAGGGGAAGAAAAAGGGATGAAGGAAAGAGAGATGAGAGAAGGAACAGGGGGAAGGAGACAGTGACTAAGGAAGAGAGGGAATAGAAGGGCCCTTTCTGGCTGAGGATACAGTGGGGGGGGCGAGGAGCAGGGAACACCCCCGCACGCCCCACCTGGTTCCCATGAGCCACCGCCCCCCACCCCACTCCCAAGCCGCTCCCCTGGGGAAAGGAGTGGGGCGGGGAACCTGTCTGACCAGATTCCTGTTCCGCTCCGCTGCCAGGGGACCCGGATCCAGGCTGAGCCTGGTGCCATAACTAACAAGGGAGCTGGGAGCCCGGACTCCTGGGTTCTCTCCTGGCTCTGGGAGGGGAGTGGGGTCTAGTGGTTAGAGCAGGGGGGTTGGGAGCCAGGACTCCTGGATTCTCTCCCTGGCTCTGGGAGGGGAGTGGGGTCTAGTGGTTAGAGCAGGGGGGTTGGGAGCCAGGACTCCTGGATTCTCTCCCTGGCTCTGGGAGGGGAGTGGGGTCTAGTGGTTAGAGCAGGGGGGGGGGGACTGGGAGCCAGGACTCCTGGGTTCTCTCCCCAGCTGTGGGTGAGTCATATTGGCAGCACTGGCTGCTGCTGGCAGGGGATCTAATGGGTAGGGTTGATTCAGGCTTCAGGGGAACAGTGATTCTGCGGGCGGGGGCGGGGCAGGTTTGGGTCCAGCCCCTGCCCCAACAAACGCGAACAAGAGGTATGGCCAGTCCCTGGGAGCGGAGTCAGCAGGGCTGGGAGGCACGGGACAGAACCCAGGAGTCCGGGCTCCCAGCCCGCTCTGCTCTAACCCATCAGACCCCACTCCCCTCCCAGAGCCACCTTGAGCTCAGGGATTCCCTTCAATGCCCCCCATTCTTCCCCCAGGACTGTGCCCAGTAGCCGCAGTGTATTACGGTAGCCCCCTGGGCACCGGCTCTGTACATTTAACTGCTGGGTGCTACACAGACCCAGAACAAAGAGCCCATCCCTGCCTCAAGGAGCCGGCCAGAGCCAGCGGGCGATGGATGGGCAGAAGGATGGGGGGGCGCCCGCGCAGGGCGAGGCCCCGTTGGCCAGCATGACGGGCAGGGCGCTCAGCGCCGAGAGGGACCTGACGGTGGGGGTTCTGGGGGTGTTTACGGCGAGCATCTCCCCAGGGTGTGGGGTGGCCTGAGCCATTCCCCAGGAGGTGATGGCGGCAGGGACCCCAGGCCCCTCGGAGAGGGATGGGGCGAGGATTAGGTGGGTGGACGCCGTGGAGAAGGGGGAGCCAGTGGCGGGACGCAGAGAGGGGGCGACGGGACCAGGCTGGGGGACGCTGCTGGAAAGGGGCCCTGCTCTGGCTGGGGTGCAGGGTCGGGGACGCTCCTAGCGGCTCCCGGAAGCAGCGCCATGTCCCCCCTCTGACTCCTATGCATAGGGGCAGCCAGGGGGCTCCACTCCGCCTGATGCCCCCGCCGCTCCCATTGGCCGGGAACCGTGCGATGGCGGGGCTTGTGGACGGGGCAGCGCGCAGCAGAGGTGCCCGGCCGCGCCTCCGCATAGGAACTGGGGGGGGGGGGGTTGTGCCGCTGCTTCTGGGAGCTGCTTGAGGTAAGCGCTGCCCGGAGCCCCTCCCACACCCCAACCCCCTACCCCAGCCCTGATCCCCCTCCTGCCCTCCAAACCCCTCGGTCCCAGCCCGGAGCACCCTCCTGCACCCCAAACCCCTCATCCCCAGCCCCACCCCAGAGCCTGCACCCACAGCTGGAGCCAATACCCCACCCCCCACCCCAGCCCAGAGCCCCCTCCTGCACCCTGAACTCATTTCTGGCGCCACCCCGGAGCCCTCCCCCCAGCCAGAGCCCTCACCCCGTCCCGCACCCCAACCCCCAATTTCGTGAACATTCATGGCCCACCATACAATTTCCATACCCAGATGTGGCCCTCGGGCCAAAAAGTTTGCCCACCCCTGGTCTAATGGTTAGAGCAGGGGGCAGGGAGCCAGGACTCCTGGGTTCTTTCCCCAGCTCAGGAAGAGGAGTGAGGTCCAGTGGTTAGAGCAGGAAGGGCTGGGAACCAGGACTCCTGGGTTCTATTCCTGGCTGGGGAGGGGAATCAGGGAGGCAGGACTCCTGGGTTCTATTCCTGGCTGGGGAGGGGAATCAGGGAGGCAGGACTCCTGGGTTCTATTCCTGGCTGGGGAGGGGAATCAGGGAGGCAGGACTCCTGGGTTCTCTCTGTGATCATCTGCTCTGACCTCCGGCGGCGCACATAGAACGGCCCTGAGCTGATGTCTGCTCACTCTAGAGCCAAACTCTTGGGAAGTTGCCCCCACGGGTCATTTTCCTCCCTCTTAAAAACTCGTCCCCCCGTTTCCCGGTGGGAATTGTTGAGTTTCAACTCCCAGCCGTTGGTTCTGCTTGGCCCTCCGGCCGCTAGGCGCCCAGGCCCGGCGTCAGGACCCGGGCAGAACGGCGCGGCGAGGTTTCGGCCTGAAGACCGAGAGGCCCGAGCGGAAGACGACACCCACGTTACGGGACAGGCCAGACGGTCGTGGTTGCAGCGACAGAGAGGAGGGAGGGTGGCGGACTCGGGGAGGGGGGAGATTAGGAACTGAGCAGGGGCTGACGGCTGGACATCCACGAGGAGACAAGGCGGGGACGGACGGAGACAGCTCTGCAGTAGACCGGACACCGGAGGGGCTAATGGGATCCCGGGCTGCGTCCCCAGGGGAACCTCGAGCGGGAGCAGAGAGGGGAATTCACCTCTGGACGTGGCCCTGGGGCGAGGCTGTCGGGATCCCGTGTCCCTTTGCGCGGCCCCCAAGTCAAGGAGGACGTTGATCGATTGGAGACGGGGTGGAGAAGAGTCACGGAGACGACTGAAGGGTTAGAAAACCTGCCTGGGCGGGAGAGACACCAGGAGCTCCAGCTGTTTAGCGGAGCAGAGAGACGGTCCGGGGGGGATTCGATCCCGGGCTATCGGTACCGACGTGGGGGACGAATATTGACTAACGGGTTCCTCAGTGGAGCAGAGGAAGGTCGGACCCGGCCCCACACCTGGAAATTGAAGGGAGACAAACCCAGCCTGGGAACACGACAGATGTTTTTCCCGCTGAAGGGAATTAACTATCGGGATAATTGGCTACACTTGCAAGGCCTCCGGCCTCTCAAAGACCTGATCTGGATCAGCCAGGACGGATTTCGGGACAGCGCCATGGCCTGGGTTATCCCGGCACCCAGGCCAGCGGCTCATGACGGGCCCCGTCTGGCCGTGGGATCTAGGAGAGTGGAGAAAAGGCAGCAGGGCTTGACCCAGAGATGAGGGAGATGAGAGGTGACCGAGGATGGAGTCTGGGGGAACCCGCCCCAAAAAAGTGAAGGGGGCCAGTGGGAGGATCCTCCAAAGAAAACAGTGAAGGAGCAATTAGAGAGGAAGGAAGAGAACCAGGGGAGGCCAACTAGAATAGAACCCAGGAGTCCTGGCTTCCAGCCCCCACCCTCTGCTCCAACCACTAGACCCCACTCCCCTCCCACAGCCAGGGATGGAACCCAGGAGTCCTGGCTCCCACCCCACCCCACCCACGCTTCAACCACTAGATCCCACTCCCCTCCCACAGCCAGGGATGGGACCCAGGAGTTCTGAATCACCCACCATCTTCCCCCTTAGCAATGAGATTATAGCTTCTCCCATGGAATTTTCATGTTTCCAAAGGAGAAAGTCTACTGGATGGAGTGTGGTCTATTGACAGAGGTAGAAGCTGGGAATCAGGACTCCTGGGTTCTATCCCAGTCTCCCAGTGACTCTGTCTGGGACCAAGAGGTGCTAAGGTCCCTCCTCCTTGTTTTGGGCTGGTACCAGTGGCCCCTTCTCTCCTCTCAGTGGGGATGGAGCTGGGGATAAGGCCCCTGCTATCAAGGGCTGTTTGCTTAAAGCTCCCACTCCCATCCTGGCTCTAAGAACCAAACAATGGTCAGGTCTCCTGGGCCGCCTCTAATCTTATCCAACCCCCTGAAGATTGGAGGAAGGAGCCCTCCCTGGGGTTGTGCAAGACATATAGGATTATAGCCCGTCCACTGGACCCCACTCCCCTCCCAGGGCTGGGGAGAGAACCCAGGTGTCCTGGCTCCCAGCCCCCCCTGCTCTAACCCATTGGACCCCCCTCCCCGAGCCAGGGAGAGAACCCAGGCATCCTGGCTCCCAGTTCCCCACCCCCGCTCTAACCCGCTAGATCCCACTCCCCTCCCAGAGCCAGGGATAGAACCCAGGAGTCCTGGCTCCCAGCCCCCTTGTTCCAATCCACTTACCCCCGTCCCTAAGCTAGGGATCGAACCCAGGTGTCCTGGCTCCCTGCCCCTCCTGCTCTAACCCACTAGTCCCCACTCCCCTCCCAGAGCCAGGGATCGAACCCAGGTGTCCTGGCTCCCTGCCCCTTCTGCTCTAACCCACTAGTCCCCACTCCCCTCCGAGATCCAGGGAGAGAACCCAGGAGTCCTGGCACCCAGCCTCCCCTGTTCTAACCCACTAGACCCCTCCCAGATCCAGGAAAAGAACCCAGGAGTCCTGGCTCCCAGTCTTCCCTCACGTGCTCTAACCACCAGCTTCCACTCCTCTCCTTGAAACAGAACCCAGGAGTCCTGCCTCCCATTCGCCCCAACCCCACACAGCGGCTCTTCCATCACCTCGACCCACCGGCTCGACAATCTCAAAGCATCCGCTTTCCCCCCCTCCCGTCGCCGTCATGAGGCCAGATCCCCTCCGAGGCTGCCGAAAAGAACCCGGAAAAAAATTCCTTTACTCACCCTGTATGAATCCCAAGTCTGGAGATCAATGAGTCACGTACAGAGCAAGCCAGAGTCTTCGTCTTCCTGTTTTGTAATCCAGAAATGGAGCTCGCTTTCCCGAGGACAATTCCACCGCCACCCAAGCTCGTGTGGGGCCGGGATTCGCCCTCTATCCGGTCATTTCTCCGCACCCCGATGCAAATGCGCCGAAAACCTCGGGGGTGGCCTTTGCTCCTCGGCGTCCTTCGCCCTTTTCCTCCTCCACTCGAGGTTTCTCTCCTCCCTCTGGGGCGGAAGCGGCGGGATCTTTATTTACCTGGCTCCAAAAACGAAAGGCATAAATAAGCGGGAGGCAAACCTACCCACGCCGCTCGTCCAAATGTGCACACACCGCCCGCCTTCGCTTCAGACCCCAGGCCACACGGGCTTTGCCAGGAAAGTCGAGATCCAGAAGTCAAAGCAAATATTATCCCATGGGAGGGGGGGGGGGGAAAAACCTGTACGGGCCAACTTATAAAGTTCACTGCATTCCTGAACTTCCGGGAGGTGCGAGTACCAATCGGCTCGGCCCAGGCTCTGTTTGCAAACAGGGCCAGGGAGCAGCCGGGCGGCTGGGTGCAGAACAACTTGACGTTGGGGTCTCTTTAAAAACGAAGCCGCGCCGAGTGGGGTGCGGAGAGGAAGGCAAGCGGTGGGATCTATTTTATAATACGGGGATGGCAGAGGGAACGGTTCGTAGCGGGGCGGGATGGATGGATCGGAGAGGGAGGGAGGGAGCGGTGTGTAGGGGGATAGACAGCTACCCTAAGAGGGGGGGGGTGGAGAGATAGAGGGGTGTGGATAGGGATGGAGGGGGGGCGGATGGATGGAGAGGGGGTATGGGTGGGGATGGAGGGAATAGATTTAGATAATTTAAAAGTAATTATTCCCTATTGAAGAGGACTTTAAGTTACGGGACTGATTTAAAGATAGATAGATAGATAGATAGATAGATAGATAGATAGATAGATAGATAGATAGATAGAGGGGGTGGATGGGGATGGATAGATAGATAGATAGATAGATAGATGAGGTGGATGGGGATGGATAGATAGATAGATAGATAGATAGATAGAGGGGGTGGCTGGGGATAGATAGATAGATAGATAGAGGGGGTGGATGGGGATAGATAGATAGATAGATAGATAGATAGATAGATAGATAGATGAGGTGGATGGGGATAGATAGATAGATGGGGAAGGGGTGATGGGGATAGATAGATAGGGAAGGGGTGATGGGGATAGATAGATAGATAGATAGATAGATAGATAGATAGAGGGGGTGGATGGAGGTAGATAGATAGATCGATAGATAGATAATGTTTGACCGCGCGCGGCAGGGACCAGGAAATGCGGAGACTGACAGGATTCCCCAGGACGGGAATGGGAAAGTCCCAGGACAGCTGGTGCAGGCCCCGACGGAGGGCTGGACAGAGCACAGTCACCCGCGGCGCCGGCGCGTGCCAAGTTCCTCGGGGGTTAACGCCGCAAGCGGATGGCGAAGAAACACCGTCACCAGCTGCCCGATCCGAGAGATAAAATAAAGGAGTCGGGATCAAATGAACTTGGAGACCCCGTTACAGAGTCAAGAACCAGTCAAGGGACAGAATTAAGGTTGCGCAGATAAAGCCAAGCAAATCGCTGCCTAGCTTAATTTTAAGCACATCAGTGGTATCCCCCACCCCCGCTCTAACCCACTAGACCCCACTATTCCCCTCTTAGTCAGGATAGAACCCAGGAGTCCTGGCTCCCTGCCCCCCCGCCTCTTCTGTGGACAGGACTTGAGAGCATGTTTAAATGCTCGGTGAATCTAACCCCTAAGCACATGCAGACTTTTAATCCTGCGGGCCGAGTTTTCATTTGCAGAATCAGGGGTAAAAAATAAACTCCGTTTGGAAGAGACAATCTTGGGGAAAGGGAGGCTGGCGACTTTGTGATCTCTGCTGGGGTCTGGGCAGTCCCTGGTAGGATGGACAGAGGGCCTGTGACGCACCCAAGGCGGGCCCCCGCTCTTGGTCGGGGTCTGGGCAGCGGCGCCTGGTGTGACGGGAGTCTTGGTTTGGCCCTCTAAGCGGTACAGGAACACAAGTAAGTACTAATCAATCATCTTAAAAAGAGCTCAAACCCAGCCAAATCACTCAAACAGCCAAACGACAAACAAGTCTGAGAGCCAGTAAGTTATAGCGCAAGCTAGCAAAGAAGTCAGAAGTTTCATGGCACAGACAATATTTTTCACGCTAGCACGAAAACGGGATATTAGATAGCAAAGCAGTCATTTAGCAAATAGATCATGGAGCAAATAAATATGGGGAAAGATGTGGTCTCCTCATCTCAAAAAAGATACACTGGCATTAGAAAAAGTTCAGAAAAGGGCAACTAAAATGATTAGGGGTTTGGAACGGGTCCCATATGAGGAGAGATTAAAGAGGCTAGGACTTTTCAGCTTGGAAAAGAGGAGACTAAGGAGGGATATGATACAGGTCTATAAAATCATGAGTGATGTGGAGAAAGTGAATAAGGAAACGTTATTTACTTGTTCCCATAATATAAGAACTAGGGGCCACCAAATGAAATTAATGGGCAGCAGGTTTAAAACAAATAAAAGGAAGTTCTTCTTCACACAGCGCACAGTCAACCTGTGGAACTCCTTGCCGGAGGAGGTTGTGAAGGGTAGGACTATAACCGGGTTTAAAAGAGAACTGGATAAATTCATGAAGGTTAAGTCTATGAATGGCTATTAGCCAGGAATGGTGTCCCTAACCTCTGTTTGTCAGAGGGTGGAGATGGATGGCAGGAGAGAGATCACGTGAGGTTCACCCCCTCTGGGGCACCCGGCATTGGCAGACGGGACACTGGGCTGGATGGACCTTTGGTCTGACCCGGTCTGGCCGTTCTTCTGTTCTTAATAACAAATAAGTTATACGGCAAAGCAGCAAACAATTCACTAACTCATTTGCTAGTTTGCAATACAATGTATTTGTTATCTCATTGCTCGTTTGCTATAGAACATGTTCATTATCTCCGAGCTCGCTCTATATGTGCTAAATGATGGGTTTGCTATCGAATGGACTGGCCAATTCGCGATGTCTGGGCTGGCTTGCGGTCTGATTTATCGGCTCCGAGACACATTTGCTAGATTCCAGTGTAGCAAACGCATTCTCCAGCAGGCTAGCAAATAAACTCTACGGCAAAAGGGCAAATGTAACCTGCAGCGACTAAAAGCTACAGCAAACGAACAGCGAGATCGGAAATCAAACACCTGGCGAAGGAGGAAATCAAATGACAAAGAGTCCATCAGTGACAGGGCCAGGCCACCAGAAATCCAGCAGCTAATAACAGCATGACGGAGCGAATGTTGTCAAATAATAAAACAACTCCCGCCCACACCTGTGTCATAACAGCGGGCACCTGCCTGGCATCCTGGGGCGGGATGGGCAGGTTTCTAACACGGTTCGAACATGCCTGGGCCCCAACGGGGGCCCCGCCTAGAGCATGGCAGGGCCGGCTGAGTCTGGGATGGGGACCAAGCACAGACTCTTGCATGCCTTCCCTTGCCCCACACCTATGGGCACCCGCACCCCACACACGCGTGCCCCCCAGCGCCCCCCTCCCCATCACATCTTTCTTCAGCCTCTTCTCGCCTCCCCAACTTTTCCTCTTTCTTTCTGCCCAAGTTTTCTTCTCCCGTCTTCATCTGTGAAGCCTCAGTGAGCTGCAGGAATATTCCCCCTTCCCCCCAGCTGCCCCCCACCACCCAGATCCCCCACTCCTGCCCCTCACCTAAGATGTGCCCTGCTGCCAATCCCCCCAGCTGCCCCCTACCCTCAGACCCCCAGTTGCTCCCCCATTCCTGCCCCCACACTCAGATCCCTCTCTGCTGCCCCCCACGCACTAGATCCCCCCCAGCTGCCCCACCTACCTCCACCCCCAGATCTTCCCAGCTGCCCCCCACCCCGATCCTTGCCCAGTTGCCTCCCTCCTTCCCTTTAGCTCTCCCCACCCCAGATCCCCCCTCAGCCCCCCAGCTCTCCCCACCCTCAGCCCCCCAGATCCCCCACTCAGCCCCCTCAGCAGCCCCCCCACCCAGATCCCTCACTCTCAGCCCCCCAGCTCCCCCCAATCCTGAGCCCACACCTCAGCTGCCCCCCCGGCAGCTCCCCCACCCAGCCGCCCCTCCACCCCCTACCTAGCTCCCCACCTCTAGCAGGAACGTACATCCTCAATGGGGCGCTGGCCCGGCCCGGCCCCCTCCGCTCCGCTCCGCTGGGGTCCCGCTGCGCAAGGGGCGAGAAAGTCAGCGCCTGGCTCAGAAAAAAAAACTCTGACTCGTGAAGGGTTAAAGGGGCGGGACCTCTCCCAGCCCCGCCCCCTGCTCCAACTCTCTCTTCTTAAAGAGACAGAGGCTCGAGGATTTTTTTTCAAGTGAGAAACTCGACTCGTGGGGGGGGGGAGGCCGCGCGGCAAAATTACACCCCCCCCCCCCCCAGTGCCCGGGGAAAGGTTGTGTGAAGGAGGGAATGGGGAAGGGGAAGGATGGGGAGGGGGGAAGGGGGAGGAAATGGTGGGAATCCCACACCGGGGGGGGGGGGGCCGCCCCGCGCTGGAATTTCCTGAAGGGGGGGCGGGGGGCGTCCCAGCCAGTAACAACTTCCAGACCCGTGTGAGCCACGGAGCGGGGGGGGGGGATGGGGATGGATAGATAGATAGATAGATAGAGGGGGTGGATGGGGATAGATAGATAGATAGAGGGGGTGGATGGGGATAGATAGATAGATAGATAGATAGATGGGGTGACTGGGGATAGATAGATAGAGGGGTGGATGTGGATAGAGGGGGTGGTTGTGGATAGAGATGGAGGGGGTGATGGGGGTAGATAGATGGGGTGGGTGTGGATAGAGAGATAGAGGGGGTGGGTGTGGATAGAGAGATAGAGGGGTGGGTGTGGATAGAGAGAGAGGGGGTGATGGGGGTAGATAGAGGGGGTGGGTGTGGATAGAGATAGAAGGGGTGATGGGGATGGATAGATAGATGGGGTGGGTGTGGATAGAGAGATAGAGGGGGTGGGTGTGGATAGAGAGATAGATAGAGGGGGTGGGTGTGGATAGAGAGAGAGGGGGTGATGGGGGTAGATAGATGGGGTGGGTGTGGATAGAGAGAGAGGGGGTGATGGGGGTAGATAGATAGAGGGGGTGGGTGTGGATAGAGAGGGGGTGATGGGGGTAGATAGAGATCGGTCCGTCTATCTGTCTATCTATTGATCTCTCTATCCGCACAGACCCTCTGTCCGTTCACCCACCACCCATCCCCCTACACACACCCCATCCGCTGAGTGGATCTGGGCAGACCGAGGACCGTACAGCCCCGGCTCTGGGTGGGGAGTGGGGTCTGGTGGTTAGAGCCGGGAGCCAGGACTCCTGGGTTCTCGCCTGGGCGGGGTCTAGTGGTTAGAGCGGGGGGCGGGGCTCATTTCTTCTTTTCCCATCGCCGCGGCTCTGGACCCTGCGGCAGGAAATGCGGGGGGCCGGAGAGGGGGGAGGCGCTGGGTCCGCCCGGCTCCCTGCCGCCAGCCTCCGACGGGGCGGGGGGCTGGTAATTAACCCCTGAGAGCCAGGGCCGGCCGGGGGGGGGGGGGTCTGGTGCCCTGCTCTGTGTCGGGCACATGAACCCCCAGCCAAGCGCCCTGCTCTGGGGCCGGGCCCGGGCCCCGCAGCGCAGATAACGGCTTTACTACTGCTCCAGCCGGGGGCTTATGTCCCACTGCCTCCAGATGGGGGAATCACCGAGATACACAGCAGCTCCCCCCATGCTCAGGTGCCAGCCAGACCCGCCCCGACAGTCACACCTTGGGGGGAGGGGCCCAGACGGGGGGTTATTGTTTAGCTAATTAAGATAAAGTGGGTGAGATACACCCACCCTTCCTCACTACATCAGGCGTCCACGGTTAGTGGTCAGGGTGGGGGCTGGGACCCAGGACTCCTGGGTTCTCTCCCCAGCTCTGGGAGGGGAGTGGTGCCTAGTGGTTAGAGCGGGGCGGGGGAGGGGAGCTGGGAGCCAGGAGCCAGGACTGCTGGATTCTCTCTCCGGCTCTGGGAGGGGAGCGGTTCTGGTTGTATGGGGGGGGGGGCTGGGAGCCAGGACACCTGGGTTCTCTCCCCAGCTCTGGGAAGGGAGTGGGGTCTAGTGGTTAGAGCGGGGGCGGGGGAGGGGAGCTGGGAGCAGGACTCCTGGATTCTCTCCCCGGCTCTGAGAGGGAAGCACCGTCCAGCAATACATTGGACACCCAGCTGGGGAGGGGGCCGGAGCCTGCGATCTGGCCCCCTGGGGACTCGGCCGGCCGCATCCTGCCGATAAGCGAACAGCTGGAGTTCATTTCCGGCCCGGGCTGCCCCCTCCCCCTTCCCGCCCAGGGTACGTGGCCGTGGGGATGAATTGGGGGGGGGGAGGGAAGGAGGGGCAGCGTAGACCAGGTTGCGCAAGAGACGCCAGACCACAGACGCCGCCACGATCCAGGCGCTGCCCAGGATCGGGCCCTGCCCCCCCCCCCCCCTTAGCCCCATTTCTGGAGCGGGGGATTGAGACGGGGAAGTGGGGGCTGGAGGATTGACAGCCCCTCATCTTCTGTTCCATGCGGACCCCCCTGCCCAGGGATGGGGGAAGCCGGCATTCCCTGTGGGCGAGAGGTCTCTGTATACCCGGCCCCCCCGCCCCACCCCAGAGCCAGCCGCAAACCAGCGCCAGGCGACAGGTCCCCATATACCCAGCCCCCGTGCCCCACCCCAGAGCCAGCCGCAAGCCAGCGCCAGGCGACAGGTCCCCATATACCCAGCCTCCGTGCCCCACCCCAGAGCCAGCCGCATCCCAGCGCTGGGTGAGGAGTCCCCATATACCCAGCCCCCATGCTCCACCCCAGAGGGGCTGCATCCCAGCACCGGGCCAGGGGTCCCCGTATACCCAGCTGTCCTGGCGGGGGGCAGAACTCCGGCCCCTCGCTCCCTGCAGCCGGGCCAGGCCAGTAGCTATTTAGCCTGGTTCTTTGGCAGCAGCCACAGTTATTTGTTTATCCCCCTCAAAAAAGAAACACATCAGGAGTATTTGCTTCTGGCACGTGGTTCCCTAGAGCCCTCCCCCCGCTCTAACCACTGGACCCCACTCCCTTCCCCGGGACAGGGAGAGAACCCAGGAGTCCTGGCTCCCAGCCCTCACACAGGCCGCCAGCTCCCCAAGTTGGCCCAATCGCCCAGGCCTGACGCCAGCTCAGTGGGGCAGACTGGAGATTGTACCAGACTCGGGGGATCAGCTCCAGGGGCTCGAGGCTCCGGTGTGGGGGGCAGGGCCAGGGGGGCAGGAGAAGGGGCCAGGAAGGTACCTCTGTGCCCTGGGATTTCCCCTGCCCAGCTCAGCCACCTCCTGCCTCTGAATCATCAGCACAGGCCCAACCCCGGCTGGAGAGATTAATTCCTGTATGTCACCCCCCCACCCCCAGCCCTGCCGGCGCCCCTCACTCCTGACCCACAGCCCCTGCCCAGCCCTGCTCCCACCCCCAGCTCTGCCGGTGCCCCTCACTCCCGACCCGCAGCCCCTGCTAGCCCGGCCCTGGGCTCCCCCAAGCCCTGCTGGTGCCCCTCACTCCTGACCCGCAGCCCCTGCCAGCCCGGCCCTGCCAATGCCCCTCACTCCCGACCCGCAGCCCCCTGCTAGCCCAGCCCTGCCCCCCCCAGCCCTGCTGGTGTAACAGTGGAGGGAGGGGGGAGATTGAATGAGAGAAGGAGGAGAAGAAAGAAGGAATCCCAGGGATGGAGGAGATAGAAAAATAATGGAGGGAAAGAAGAAAAGAAAGAAAGAGAGAGAGAGAGTCTGTGATTTCCCAGAATGCCCTGCTGCTGTTCTGCGGTTCAACCCCCCTCCCTCCCAGGCCAGGGCAGCCCATCAGGAATGAGAGGAATCTGCTCTTTAAACATCCGGCCCGAGCTGCGCAGGGCTGGTCCCTGCTCTAACCACTAGACCCCCCTCCCCTCCCCTCCCCTCGATGGGAGGGAACCCAGGAGTCCTATTGATGTGACCCTAACTGGGGCAGAGAATCAGAAAACGTGAGTCGGCGACACCAGCTGTCCAGTTTGAGGAACTCTCAAAGATTGGCTGGGAGAGGCTGGGAATGGGGCACGGGGCCTGTCCCCTCTAGGGGGCGCCGGCTCCCACCCAGCCCCAGGCCAGGGACTGGCTGGCTCCGGGGGGCAGGGAATGGGGCATGGGGCCTGTCCCCTCTAGGGGGTGCCGGCTCCCACCTGGCCCTAGGGCAGGGACTGGCTGGCTCAGGGGGGTGGGGAATGGGGCATGGGGCCTGTCCCCTCTAGGGGGCGCCGGCTCCCACCTGGCCCTAGGGCAGGGACTGGCTGGCTCAGGGGGGTGGGGAATGGGGCATGGGGCCTGTCCGCTCTAGGGGGCGCCGGCTCCCACCTGGCCCTAGGGCAGGGACTGGCTGGCTCAGGGGGGGCAGGGAATGGGGCCCGGGGCCTGTCCCCTCTAGGGGGCACCAGCTCCCATCCGGCCCCAGGGCAGGGACTGGCTGGCTCAGGGGGGTGGGGAATGGGGCATGGGGCCTGTCCCCTCTAGGGGGCGCCGGCTCCCACCTGGCCCTAGGGCAGGGACTGGCTGGCTCAGGGGGGTGGGGAATGGGGCATGGGGCCTTTCCCCTCTAGGGGGCGCCGGCTCCCACCTGGCCCTAGGGCAGGGACTGGCTGGCTCAGGGGGGTGGGGAATGGGGCATGGGGCCTGTCCCCTCTAGGGGGCGCCGGCTCCCACCTGGCCCTAGGGCAGGGACTGGCTGGCTCAGGGGGGTGGGGAATGGGGCATGGGGCCTGTCCGCTCTAGGGGGCGCCGGCTCCCACCTGGCCCTAGGGCAGGGACTGGCTGGCTCAGGGGGGGCAGGGAATGGGGCCCGGGGCCTGTCCCCTCTAGGGGGCACCAGCTCCCATCCGGCCCCAGGGCAGGGACTGGCTGGCTCAGGGGGGTGGGGAATGGGGCATGGGGCCTGTCCCCTCTAGGGGGCGCCGGCTCCCACCTGGCCCTAGGGCAGGGACTGGCTGGCTCAGGGGGGTGGGGAATGGGGCATGGGGCCTTTCCCCTCTAGGGGGCGCCGGCTCCCACCTGGCCCTAGGGCAGGGACTGGCTGGCTCAGGGGGGCAGGGAATGGGGTATGGGGCCTGTCCGCTCTAGGGGGCACCGGCTCCCACCTGGCCCTAGGGCAGGGACTGGCTGGCTCAGGGGGGGCAGGGAATGGGGCAGGGGCCTTTCCCTTCTAGGGGGCGCCGGTTCCCATCTGGCCCTAGGGCAGGGACTGGCTGGCTCAGGGGGGTGGGGAATGGGGCATGGGGCCTGTCCGCTCTAGGGGGCACCAGCTCCCACCTGGCCCTAGGGCAGGGACTGGCTGGCTCAGGGGGGCAGGGAATGGGGCAGGGGCCTGTCCCCTCTAGGGGGCGCTGGCTCCCATCCGGCCCCAGGGCAGGGACTGGCTGGCTCAGGGGGGGCAGGGAATGGGGCAGGGGCCTGTCCCCTCTAGGGGGCGCCGGTTCCCATCTGGCCCTAGGGCAGGGACTGGCTGGCTCCGGGGGCAGGGAATGGGGCTGTTCCCCTCTGGGCGACGTGTGGGCCCTGCTGTCAGGCTCAGGCACCCCATAATTCAGACCACACACGAGCCTCACATTTGCAGCATGTTTTATTCACGCTCCCCAGATTCATCACCCGTATAAATATTGCACTTGTGAAAAGGCCCTGAAGGGTCAACATTTCCCACTATTTATTGCTTTTCCCCCTCCTGTTTTTTGGGGGGGGGGAGCATCGCCCCCTCCCCCCCCCCCGCCAGTAGCCGAGCTGCCGCGAAGGGCACGTAGTGGTGTGGAATTGAGCCATCCAACCGCATCACGGCGCCCCCACGGGCTGAACCTGAACGTGTGGGTCTCCCCCCTGTCAGCCTCCCTCTCGAAAACAGCTGAATCCATTCGCCCCGAATAGGCCCCCCCCCCCAACCCAGCCTGCTGCAGAGCTGGGAGCTTACAGCCCCGGCCGTTTTGGTTTGGCTGAGTTATAAGCAGCCCCCCAAAAAGGGGGCTGGGAATGGAAATTGTTAAGCAACCTTAGGACTGGTGGCGCTGCAGCGCTGACTAGCACAGAGTGTCCCCCTCTGGTGGCCGCAGGGGGTACTGCATGCAATGAGGTCCTCTGAGTCCCTGCTGCGCCCCCTAGCCTCAGGTCTGCACCAATCAGAACAGGAGGTGGGTGGGTTGGGTCCATTGGTGGGGGCTGAACAATGGGAAGGGGGTCATGCCATTTCTGGGGGAGAACATGGAGGGGGCACTGTGGAGACTGAGGTTGTACCACTTAGGGGGCAATAGGGGGGTTCTAAGGCTGGGGAGTCATACCAGTTAGGTGGAAATGGGGGGAAGATTGTGGAGAATAGGGTACATACCAATTGAGAAGAAACAGGGGTGGTGGTGGCTGTACCATTTGGGGGGAGAAAATGGGGGGACATACCACTTCAGAGGTAAAGGGGATGTTGGAGATTATACCATGGGGGTGGAGGACTGTGCAGACTGGGGGGGCTGTACCATTTGGGTCAAAATTCAGGGGGGTTGGAGTATAGGAGTTGTACCACTTAAGGGGGAACAGAGGGGGGATTGTAGACAAGGGAGGTCATACCATTTGGAGGGAGAAGGGGAGGCGCTAAATTTTAAAGTTTGCCCCCGTTCTTAAATAAATAGTGGAAGTAAAAAAACAACAACAACAACAACAAAAAGACGCCCGGAGGTAGGAAATTGGAACGAGCGGCACATATGCGCTGGGGGCTGTTCCTTTAAGAGGCGTGGTAGCCCGAATGGAGCAGGTGGTAGCCAGATGCCCGTGAAGAAATCTATACCCGTGCAGAGGTCCTTAGCGTGTCTAGTTTGGGGAGACACCCTCACAGAGAGTTGGGGAGGGGAGAGTCTGTGAGCCGGGTGGGGGTCCGGTGGTCCAGCTCCCCCAAGCAGCACCCTCGCCAGTGGGGGGAGCTCTGCCAGCTGGGGGGGCACCGTGTCCGTGGCTTCCTCACGAGCGGGATGCTTCTGTCTTGCCCTCCGATTTCCTCTTCCGTTTCTCCATCACGGCTTCCAGTTCAGAGGTTTTCTTA
This sequence comes from Malaclemys terrapin pileata, assembly GCF_027887155.1. NCBI lineage: Eukaryota > Metazoa > Chordata > Testudines > Emydidae > Malaclemys > Malaclemys terrapin. The sequence goes on along the minus strand of NW_026530191.1, from coordinate 100,259 downwards.
AAGTCCTGGGAGGGCAAAGAGGGCGTTAGTCACGGCCCTAGGTACCCGCAGCCCCTTCCCCGCGCCGGGAGAGAACCCAGGAGTCCTGGTGCCCAGCCCCCTCCTGCTCTAACCACTAGACCCCACTCCCCGAGAGAGAACCCAGGAGTCCTGGCACCCAGCCACCTCCCCTGCTCTAACCACTAGTCCCCACTCCCCCCAGAGCCTGGGAGAGAACCCAGGAGTCCTAGGGCCAGATCGTGGTACCTCCAGCATGGCCTTGTGTACGGTGACCTGGCTGTAGACTCTGGCTCCTTCCTCGGGGCTGACGGCCTGGAACTCGGCTTTGCACAGCGAGAAGAGCTGGGACCCGTTCAGCACCCCCAGGGTGCTCACCGTCCTGGGGGGAGGGTGCGGGGGGACAGTCAGGCCAAGTGCCCCACAGAGCCCCTCCCACTGATACCCCCCATCCCGGCACTGTGAGCTTCCGCCCAGGCAGTGACCCTCCCAGTGCTGCGAGCTTCCCCCCAGCAGTGCCCCCAGGCACTGACCCTCCCAGTGCTGCGAGCTTCCCCCCAGCAGTGTCCCCTGGCACTGACCCTCCCAGTGCTGCAAGCTTCCCCCCAGCAGTGGCTGCAGCCGGGGACCCTCCCAGTGCAGCGAGCTTCCCCCCAGCAGTGCCCCCAGCCATGACGCTGGTGGACACTGAGGCAAGAGAGACTTTAAACAGCACCACACATCCGCACCTCAGCTGCCACGTGATTGGTTAATGCCCCCCCATCCTCTTTTCTGATTGGTCCAATTAATTATTAGCATCTTTTTGCCGCTTCGCCGGCTGTCCAATGAAATGCGATTATGAAGGAGTCCATGGGAAGGCACCACCCAATCACAGCTTGCCTGGGATCCAGCCGACCAATCGCAAGTGGCGGTTCTGAGCCACCACCAATCAGGGAGCAGCAAGAGAAGTGGGCTCCTCCAGCAGGGAAGAACCAGCCAATCAGAGTGGAGAGGAAAGTTGATTCAAGCAATCACGGGGGGGGGGGGGTGTTTGAGAGTTCCACAAGCCAATTAGAAGCCAAGAGGCTCCAGACCAGCCAATCAGAACAGAGAGAAAGGACGTATCAGACAGCCACAATGTCGCAGCCCTCCCCCTAACCAATCAGAAGCCAGGAACTGCCGAGCCGGCCAATCAGAGTGGACATAGGGCTGGCAAGCAGAGGATGGCGGGATGCCCCCGCCAGTCAGAAGCCAGGAGGTGCCGAGCCAGCCAATGGGGAAGCAGAGGCGTATCAAGCTAGCCAATCAGAGCGCGCCCATGTGCCCGCGCCCGTCCCAGTGCCCAAGGCCCACTCACAGGGGCTCGAAGCCCTTGGCCTCCAGCCAGGCCTGGACCTGGGCGGGGTCGGAGTCGTGGTCCAGCGGCACCGCCGTGTCCGGCGTCCGGTGCACCAGGAAGGGCTTGGCGGGGGCGCCCCGGCCGGCCGCCAGGCGCTGCAGCAGCTCCTCGTTCAGCCGCTCTGCGGGACGGGAGAGCTGCCCGTTACCCAGCATGCACCGGGAAAGGGGCGGGGCCTGGGGACCCCTCTGGGATACAGCCCCTCCCCCGGCCTCCCCCCACACACACCACAAGGGGCGGGGCCTGGGGTCTTTATGGGGGATCCCATTCCCCCCACACATAGGGGGCAGGTCCTGGGGTCTCCATGGGGTACTGCCCCTCTCCCCTAACATATAGGGGGCTCCTTACCTCTCTCATTGGGGTCTAGGCCAAGCCCCTCGGAGCCGTTCCACTGGGTCCCATTCGGGGCTGGGACCTTTTTCTTCAGAGCCGGCAGGCCTGGGGGGCCCTAGTCAGGATCGCAGGCGGGGGGAAGAAATATTAGTCCCCCGTAGCGTCATGTCCCATTCCCTGCCCCCCTGAACCAGCCAGTCCCTGCCCTGGGCCCGGATGGGAGCTGGCGCCCCCTAGAGGGGACAGGCCCCGCGCCCCATTCCCTGCCCCCCTGAGCCAGCCCGTCCCTGCCCTGGGGCCGGATGGGAGCCGGTGCCCCCTAGAGGGGACAGGCCCCGCGCCCCATTCCCTGCCCCCCCCTGAGCCAGCCAGTCCCTGCCCTGGGCCCCGGATGGGAGCCAGCGCCCCCTAGAGGTCCAATTCTCCACTCCCGTATTGCTGGGCTCACCGGGGCTCTGGTCTGGCGGGGGCTGGAGCCGGTGCTGTCGGTGCCGTTGAGCAGGTCTCCCGGGCCTCGGTTCTGGGTGGCCGGCAGTGGGCTGAGGATGTTGAAGGGGACGTAGCCCTGCTGGCCGGAGCGGTTCTGAACCTTCCACCACTTCTTGGTGTCGTCCAGCACCTGGAGGGAGAGACGCTGAGCCACGGGCACTGTCCCGGCCGGGGCGGGGAGGTGTGTCCTGGCGCTGCAAACTTCCCCCCAGCAGTGCCCCAGTGCTGTGAGCTTCTCTCGCAGCAGTGCCCCCAGCCAGGAACCCCAGATGTTACGCACTACCCCCCAGCAGTGCCCCCAGCTGGGGACCCTGGATGCTGCAAACTTCCCCTCAGCAGTGCCCCGGCATTGCAAGCTTCCCCCCCAGCAGTGCCCTGGCGCTGGGAGCTTTCCCCCCAGCAGTGCCTCCAGCCAGGAACTCGTGATGTTGCGCCCTTTCCCCAGCAGTGCCCCCGTTCTGCGAGCTTCCCCGCAGCAGTGGCCCCAGCCAGGGAAACCCACAGACAGACTCACCTCCAGAAGCTCCCCCTGCAGGACAGACAGTTCATTGCTGTTCCTGGCTACAAAGTCATACTTGCAGCTCACAAGCCTGCCGTCTTCTGTCTGTCTGTGGCTGGGGGGAGAGGGGAGGAAAACTGGGTCAGGGGGTGGGGGATCTAGTGGAGAGACCGGGGGGGGGAGAGGGGCTGGGAGCCAGGACTCCTGGGTTCTCTCCCTGGCTTTGGGAGGGAAGAGGGGTCTAGTGGTTAGAGCAGGGGGGGCTGGGAGCCAGGACTCCTGGGATCTCTCCCCGGCTCTGGGAGGAGAGTGGGAGCTGGTGGTTAGAGCAGGGGGGGATGGGAGCCAGGACACTTGGGTTCTCCCTTATTCCCCTGCCCCCCCATCTCAGGGCATAGAAACCCCCCCCCCCCCCCCGCCGTACACATGCTGCGAAGTTAAAGCGTCTGCACCGCGCTGGGGCCCAAGGGGTCACGTCTCACAATGCGGGGGGAGGGGCAGGGGCACCCCCAGCAGCCAAGCCCATGCAGGAGGAAGGAGGGAGAAAGGTCTATGCCCCCCCAAGTCCTCCCCCCCACTCCCTACCTTGGCTGGGCTGCTGGGGGGGGTGGGGCGCTGGCGGGACGGGCTCTCTCTCCTCCGATGTCTTCCTCTTTCGTTCCCTCCTTCCTCTCTATCCCCGTCAAGTGCTCCCCGCTATGACATCTGGGGCAGCTCTCCCCACCCTATGCCTCCCCCCAGTGTGCCCCCCTTCCCAGTCACCAGTCCCTCACTGAGGCCTAGCGTCCTATGTGCCCCCTCACTCCCCTGCCCCCCAGCCAACCCCTGACCCCACCTCTCTCACCCCCTCCACTGCCCCCTCCCCTCACCCCTCTCCATCTAACCCCTCCAGATCCCCTCCCTCCCCCTAACCACCCTACACCCCAAGCCAGCCCCCCAACCCCCTCTGCCCCCCGCCTCCCTCCCACCCCCTATCTTGCCCCCGCCCCCCTCACCACCGAACCCACCTGCCCCCCCCCGACAAAGAGAAACAAAGAGAGAAAACAAAGAAAAGACCTTTTTAGGTTCCTCAGCTGAAATGACCCCTTCGACCCCCCCCAACCTCAGCTCCGTCCCCCCCATCTCCCTCCCACTCTGGGACCCCCCCAACCTCCCTGCACCGAGTTCCTTCCCTCCACAGGCCCCCCCGGCCTCTCTGAGCCCCAGCACCCCCCTCCCACCTGCCCCCCATGCATGGGGGTGAGGACAGCTTGTGGGGGGGGGAAGGGGCAGTGTGCGTGAGGGGGACACGGGCGGGGGGCTACGTACCCATTGGCTTCGATTGGAGGAGCCGATTGCTGCAGAAAGAAGCGGGGGGAATGGAGTGAGTGGGGGGAGAGTGACCTCCCTGCTGTGACCCCCCCCGCAACTCTCCCCATACCCCACTGCACCCCCCAGCCATCTGCCCCCACCTCCCACCCTCTGATCTCTCTTACCCCCATTTTCTAGTCACCCCCTCCCCCCACTGTGCTCCCCCAATCCCCACCTTCCCCCCCACACCCCACGTTCCCGCTCCCATCCCCCACAACTGCCCCCCACACCTGCCTCCTCCCCACCCCACACTCCCCTCTGCCCTCATCTGATGAGGGGTCACCTCTCCCCCATGCCAGTCACCTGCGCCCGGCGCACTTCATGCCGGTGCTGGGTCTCCACCGGATCCTCCCAGGGCTGCCCATCGGGGCCCAGGCGGGGCGGGACCCAACCGCTTTGGAAGGTCAGGGTATAAGGGGTGGCGTAGTCCCCGGGGAACTCCACCCTGTGGGGAGAGACAAAACCACGGATGGCTGGAACCATGGCGAAATCCAGGAATCATGGGCAGAAATCAATGGGCAGAAATTGGGGGTGAAATCATGGGTGAAAATCAAGGAATCCTGGGCAACAATCATGGGTGAAAAAATCACAGAGTCAGGGGTAAAAATCATGGACGGTGGGCAAAAATCACAGGTGAAAACCATGGGCAAAATGTGGAATCATGGATGAAAAATCAAGGAATCACGGGCAACAATCATGGGTGAAAATCACAGAATCACGGATGAAAATCAAGGAACCTTGGGCAACAATCATGAGTGAAAATCACAGAACCGTGCGTGAAAAATCACAGAATCATGAGTGAAAAAATCACAGAATCATGGGTGAAAATCATGGATGAAAATCACGGGCAAACCAATGGAATCATGGGTGAAAAAAATCAAGATGCCCTGGGGCAAAAATCATGGGTGAAAAATCACAGAATCATGGGTGAAAATCATGGATAAAACATGGAATCACAGGTGAAAAATCAAGGAATCACAGGCAACAATCATGGGTAAAAAAACCACAGAATTAGGGACAAAAACCATGGAACTGTGGGCAACAATCATGGGTGAAAACCATGGGCAAAATGTGGAATCATGGAAACCATGGGCAAAACGTGGAATCATGGATGAAAAATCAAGGAATCATGGGCAACAATCATGGGTAAAAAATTACTGAACCATGGGTGAAAATGAAGGAACCATGGACAACAATCGTGGGTGAAAATCACAGAATCATGAGTGGAAAATCACAGAATCATGGGTGAAAATCACAGGCAAACCAGTGGAATCGTGGGTGAAAAATCAAGGAACCGGGGGCAGATTCCCACGCCTGGCAGAGCCGGGCACAATCTTGGGCAGACATCATGGAGAACCAAAAGCAGCGCCCGAGCTCTGCTCCCCCCCCCCCCTAGCCCCAGGGTGAGCGAGGTACCGGGGCCGGGTCCAGTTGTCACCCAGCGAGCCCCACAGCTTGGTCTCCTGGGCCCCCAGGCAGCCCCGCAGCAGGGTGACGGCCTCCAGGGTCAGCATGGGGGAGCGGATCTCACTGGCAAACTCTGGGCCCCCCGACGACTCCACCACCTGGGGGGGAGAGGGAACAGGGAGAGGTGAGAGAGACCCCTGGATCCCAGCCCCCCCCCCCCTCGACCAGGGTCAGCAAGAGACCCCCCACTGCCCCTTCCAGCGTCCCGCTATCTCCCCTCCCATCCTCTGCAGCCCCCCAGATCCCCCCACACCCCCCAGCCATTCCAAGGAGACAGCAACTGCCCCCACTCCAGCCACAACCCTCACAAAGCCCCCCCATGGTGGGATCCCTCCCTCCACTCCCTCCAGCTCCCCCCATGCTGGGATCCCTCCCCCCAATCCTCCCACCCCCGGATCCCCACAACTCAAGACCCTGCGGTCCCCTCCTCCCCTAACCCCCCAGCTCAGAGTCCCCAAATGCCCAGCCCCCGCCATGTTCCCCCCAACCCCTCCAGTCCTGCTCCTGGCCACTTCAGCCCCCCTCCCCACAAGCCAGGGTCTCCCCTCCAACCCCAGCTCACGCAGGCCCCTCCGTTCCCCTCCCCAACCCCAGCACTGGCAATTCCAAGCCCCACAGCTGGGGCTAGGGCAGCCCCCCCACACTTCTGCCCCCCAACCCCCCACTCACCATTTTCAGGGGGCCAAACAGGAAGTGAACCAGCTCCTCCGAAGTGGGATTTGAGATGTTTGACTGGAGTCTTGCCTGGGGGGAGGGGAAGGGAGAGAGACCCCCCCACTCTGGGTCAATGAACCCCACAAATTCCAGATGGGGAGGGGGAGGGAGAGTGACCGGACTCCTGGGTTCTTTCACTAGGGAGGGGAGAGTGGGGTCTAGTGGTTAGAGCAGGGGGAACCGGGAGCCAGGACTCCTGGGTTCTCTCCCTGGCTCTGGGAGAGGAGTGGGGTCCAGTGGATTAGAACAGGGGGAGGGGATGCTGGGAGCCAGGACTCCTGGGTCCCATGGCGGGGCGAATGGAGGTCCCCGTTGCAGGGGGAGATACAGGGCTGCATTCCCCCCTCCCCAGCCGTCACTCACCAGGAGGCTGAAGGAATATTTCATCTTGGCCAGGGTGTCCTCGAACTCTTCCATGGCGGGTGGCCGGGCCCGCAGGGTCAGCAGCCCCTCTGCAGGGGAAGGAAAGGGTTAACCCGGCGCTGGCGGGGCGCGGTGGGGGCGGGGAAAGGGGTTTCCGAGGAGGGCTGCTGAGGAAGGGGGTAGCTCACCCTTAGCACCTGGTGGTGTCCCCGGGTAATTCCAAGTATGGGGTGTATTGGGGGGGCAGATAGGGGAGATCTCATGTGGGGGGGCGGAGGGGTTTCTCTCACCCCATCTCCTGGCAGCACCTCTTGGCCCAGTGCGGGGTGTATGGTGGGCAGGACGGGGTGGGGAGGAGATGGGAGGTCTCGGGGGGGCAAAGGGGAGGTCTCGGGGTCTCTCACCCCCCGGCTCCCGGCGGCGCCCCCGGCCCGACCGTTTCAGCTGCTCCAGGATCCGAAAGGCCTCGGCTGATTTCTGCAGTTTGCCCACGAAAGCTTCGATGTCGTCGAAGATCCGGTTCAGCAGCTCCTGGGGGGAGAGTAACCGGGGGGGCTGGGGGTGAGTGGGAGGGTCTGGGTCCCTCTGTGCAGCCCCCAGAGTCCCCACCCCCAAGTCCCTGACAGCTCGGGGGTGGGGGCTGCAGCAGATCATCCCCCGCCCCCAGCCAGGGGATGGGGCGAACATGCAATCCCAGCCCCACTTCATCCCTCCCCCCCAAATCTCCCCTCCCCCGGCTCCCCCCCAACACCCCGTCCCTTGTACCCCAACACCCCCAAATCTCCCCTCCCCCCACTTCCACCCAGCCCCCCGGCTCCTCCCCGACACCCCGTCCCTTGTACCCTAACCCCCAACACCCCCAAATCCCGCCACCCAACCCCACCTCATTCTTCACCCCCCCAAATCTCCCTTCCCCCCGCTGCCGCCCAGCCCCCGGCTCCCCCCCAACACCCTGTCCCTTGTACCCTAACACTCCCAAATCCCGCCCCCCCAGCCCAACTCACCACATCACGCTCAGTCCGCAGCGCGCCTGTGTCCGAGGGGTCAGCTGGGGGCAGAAAGGACAGGGGGTCAGGACTCCTGGGTTCTCATCGGGCTCAGGGAGTGGGGTCTAGTGGTTAGAGCAGGGAGGCCTGGGAGCCAGAACTCCTGGGTTCCCTCCCTGGCTCTGCCCCCCCCCCCCCCCCCCGCCACACACACACACCTGCGCCTCCCTGACTCTGCGTCTCCATCTCATTCAGAGTGGCTGAGGGGGTGATCACCACCTTCCTGTGAGGGGGTGGGGGCCGGGGGCCTGTCCCCCCCGGGGGTGGTGGTACCCCCTTCTGCATCATCTCCTGGTTTGCTCTGTGAACGATAAGGGGTGGGGATTGAGGGGGGGATGGGAGACACCCAAAAATGTACCCAAGCCCCCACCCCCTGGCTCCCCAGCCTGCCCCATCACCCCCAGCCTAGAGGGGGTCCCCCCAGCCCCTCAGTGTTTCCCCTTACACCCCTCTAGTCCTATCTCCCCTGGAGGCTGCCTCTGTCACCCCCATTTCTCTCCCCCACCCCCAGCTTCCACCAGCCCATGCGGGGGTCCTCCTTTCACACCCTCTAGATCCTCCGTCACCCCACTCTCATGCCTCTGTGGGGCCCCCCATAACCTCACCCCCCTGGTCTGCCCCATGACCCCCACCCGCTATGGCGTCCCTCCTTTACTTCAGCCCCCCAAAACTCCTCCAACAACCCCCCCGCATCGGGCTTCCGCTTCACCCCCAAGGTCAAACCTGCACCCAGGCCAGAGCGCCTGCACCCCAGTTTGGCCCCCCACAATGCACCCGCCCAGCCAAAGTCCCCCGGACTCCGGGGTCCCGCCCCACCTGAGCGCTTCTTTCCGCTGAGCGTTGCTTCCCGATTTGAAGTCCAGCAGGGCACTGTTAATATCCTCCCGGATCGCCTCCGCCTGTGGGGTGGGGGGAACGGCACAGGTCAGATACCGGGGTAGATGGGCCCATGAGTTTGTCCTGAGGTGGGTGGGATACCAGCGTAGATGGGCCCGTGGGTCTGATCCAGGGGGCAGGATAGCGGGAACTCCCTCGTGTGGGTCCGTGCCAGCCAGATCAGAACACCCAGCATGCCTCGGGGTGGCCGGCCCCCTTGGCATGGGGACTGGAGGAGGCACAACAGCATTTTCCCCATCTTCCCCCAGAGTCAGACCCCCACTTCCCCACTAGAGGGAGGGGCCGACAGCTGTCAATCCTCCATGGGGAGGCAGGACTTCCTGGAATGCATCCAAGGCCCTTTGAAGCTGATTGGCTGATTCAGCAGAGACATCCCTCCCATTGGAAGACGGGACTTCCTGCATTGGACACTACAGTCCTAGGAAGCTGATTGGCTGATGCCACATGGCCATCCCGCCCCCCCCCCCCCCCCCCCCAGAAGGCAGGACTCGCTGTGATGTCCTGGCTCAAGAAGTTGATTGGCTGACGCTCCTCACACTGGCAGAAAGGCGGGACTTTTTGCAATAGAAATTGTGGCTCTGGAAGCTGATTGGCTCATGCCGCATGGAAGTCCCTGTCATCAGTAGGCGGGACTTCCTGCCATGTGGGAGCCACATCCTGATTGGCCCATGAAGGCTTGTTCCTAGGGCCAGTGGTGGAGCCCAGGGGCATGATGCAAAAAGGGTGGCGCTATCACTGCCCAGGGCTGTTAAAAGGCAACCGTGGGGCTAGTGATGTCACCATATGGGCGGGACCAGTGGATCACAGTGCATGGTGGGGGCATCCCAGCAGGAGGAACCCAGGAGTCCGGTTGCAAAGGGGTGGGGCCAATGCCTTCAAGTGAAAGGGGCGGGGCTAGTTATGTCAATCAAAGGGGGCGGAGCCAGTGGCACTTAAAGAGGCAGGAACCCCAGGGCAGAGTAGGAACCCAGGCGACCGGGCGAGGCTGCCCCCTCCCTCTCGCAGTCCCCAAGGGCGGCTGCTCACCCCGATGTGGGCGCACTGGAAGAAGTGGGCGTCGGGCTGGGTCTGCTGGGGCTCCTGGCACACGAGGAGCAGCAGGGAGTGGGCGCGGGCGCCGGGTAGCACGGCCTCGCAGCGCAGCATCCCCGCCAGCCCGTAGCTCTCCAGCTCCTCCTGCGGGGGGCGACAGAGTCACGGCCGGCCTGACACTCCCAGACCCTCCCTGGGACCCAGACCCACCCCCAGACCCAGAACCTGCAGACCCTCCCCCAGACCCAGCGCCCCCAGACCCTCCCCTGGACCCAGACCCACCCCCAGACCCAGAACCCCCAGACCCTCCCTTGGACCCAGCACCTCCAGACCCAGCTCCACCCGGCCCAGAGCCCCCAGACCCAGCGCCCCCAGACCCTCCCCTGGACTCAGAACCACCCCCAGACCCTCCCCCAGACCCAGCACCCCCAGACCCACCCCCAGACCCTCCCCTGGACCCAGAACCACCCCCAGACCCAACGCCCCCAGACCCAGCACCCCCAGACCCTCCCCCGGACCCAGCACCCCCAGAACCACCTCCAGACCCAGCACCCCCAGAACCTGCAGACCCTCCCCCAGACCCAGTGCCCCCAGACCCTCCCTTGGACCCAGCACCCCCAGACCCAGCTCCACCCGGCCCAGAGCCCCCAGACCCAGCGCCCCCAGACCCTCCCCTGGACCCAGAACCACCCCCAGACCCAGCACCCCCAGACCCAGCTCCACCCAGCCCAGAGCCCCCAGACCCAGCGCCCCCAGAACCACCCCCAGACCCAGCACCCCCAGACCCAGCTCCACCCGGCCCAGAGCCCCCAGACCCAGCGCCCCCAGACCCTCCCCTGCACCCAGAACCATCCCCAGACCCTCCCCCAGACCCAGCACCCCCAGACCCTCCCCCAGACCCAGCACCCCCAAACCCAGCACCCCCAGACCCAGAACCTGCAGACCCTCCCCCAGACCCAGCACCCCCAGACCCTCCCCCAGACCCAGCACCCCCAAACCCAGCACCCCCAGACCCAGAACCTGCAGACCCTCCCCCAGACCCAGTGCCCCCAGACCCTCCCTTGGACCCAGAACCACCCTCGGACCCAGCCTCCCCAGCCCCTCCCGCCCAGGCCCCCCACACACCTTGGAGTGGACGTCGAGCAGTCTGATGGCCGACCCAGTGACCTGCAGCAGCATCTCCTGGGCCCAGACCTGGCCCTGGCTCTCCATGGCGGCCACTTTGCGCACGGCGTCCTCCACCGAGCGCAGCTCCACCGCCTCCCCCACTGGGAACGTCACCAGGTGCTGGGGGGGGGGGCAGGGGGTGAGCCCAGAGCCGCCCACACACAGCCCCCAGGCCCAAGGCCCCCTATGCAGCCCCACCCCCAACAACCCCTATGCAGCCCCCACAGGCTCCCAACACCGCCCCAGCCCACAGCCCCCCCAAGCCCAATGCTCACTATGCAAACCCCCAGACCCCTCCCCAGGCCCAATGCCCCCTTGGCAGCCCCCCCACAACCCCCCCACAGCCCACAGGCTCCCAACACACTCCCCTGCAGCCCCAGCCGCACCAGCCCCTCCCTCCAGCCCCCCACACCCAGCCCCCAAGCCCCTTTCCCCCAAACAAACCCTAACACCTCCCCACACAGCACTGCCCCCTGCGGCCCCTAACAGCCCCCTTTGGGGCCCTGCCCCATTACCCCCCCACACACACCCTAGACAGCCAGTCCCTGCCCTGGGGCCAGATCGGGGCTGCGGGCCCCTAGTTACCCTCTCCCTAGTGGGGCCCATGTGACCCCCCCCCCGCTTCCCCCCAACTGCACCCCAAGAGCCCCAGGCTCACGTTGACGGTGTATTGGGAGACGTCGGCCATGATGAAGTTGGAATATTTCTTCCTCTGCTCTGTGACAAGAGACGGGCAAATTATAAAGGAGGAGTGGGGCGCGGGGCCTGTCCCCTCTCGGGGGCATCGGCTCCCACCCGGGCCCAGGGCAGGGACTGGCTGGCTCAGGGGGGCAGGGAATGGGGCGCGGGGCCTGTCCCCTCTAGGGGGCACCAGCTCCCATCCGGCCCCAGGGCAGGCACTGGCTGGCTCAGGGGGATGGGAATGGGGCATGGGGCCTTTCCCCTCCAGGGGGCGCTGGCTCCCACCCGGCCCCAGGGCAAGGAGTGATTTTCCCAGTGTGCCCTGGGGAAACCAGTTTGGTGGCTGCGGCGGGGATTAGCAAGGACTCCCGCCCCCAACTCCTTTGGCTCCAACCCGGGCCCTGATCTATTTCTCTTTCAGTTTCCCTCCTGGGGCGGGATGGGGGGGGGCAGGTTCTGGTGATCAGATGGCGGGGGGGGATATACACCTGGGGGGGAGATGCACCCTGGGGCGGGGGGGGGCAGGTTCTGGTAATCAGACAGGGGGGGATATACACCCGGGGGGGAGGGGGAGATACACCCTGGGGTGGGGGGGGTTCAAGCACTTTGTTTCCTTTTGGGCTGTTGCCAGGTCGGCCTCTGGACTGCGCCACCCTGGGTGCTGGAGGAAACGCAGCGACTACAGCCAGCAGGGGGTCTGCATGAGACCCTACAATAACACCGCCCCATGGACGAGGCCCCCCCCAGCACAGAGACCCTACAATAACACCACAGCCCAGCACAGAGATCCAACAATAACACCGCGGCTCAGCAGAGACCCGACAATGACACCGCGGCTCAGCAGAGACCCTACAATAACAAATGAGCACACCTGACTCCCTTGCCCAGCAGAGAGACCCTACGACAACACAGCAGCTCACCAAAGACCTGCGAGAGACCCTACAATAATAATGCGGCCCAGCTGCTCTCACCCCCAGTCCTCCCCTCGCCTCTCATCAGAGACTCACCGTAGATCTCCCTGGCGCTGGGCTTGGAGACCTCACTGCAGAAAGAGGGAAGGAGAAAGAGAAAGTTAAACGACAGGAGAACAGAGCCGGAGCCTGGCGACAGGGAGAGCAGATTGCTGGGGTCCCATTCCTGTCCCCGAGCCGGGAGAGAACCCAGGGGTCCTGGCTCCCAGCCCCCCCTGCTCTAACCATTAGCCCCCACTCCCCTCCCCAAGCCAGGGAGAGAACCCAGGACTCCTGGCTCCCAGCCCCACCCCCAGCTCTAACCACTAGACTCGCTCCCCTCCCACAGCCAGGGAGAGAACCCAGGAGTCCTGGCTCCCAGCCCCCCCCTGCTCTAACCACTAGCCCCCACTCCCCTTCCCAAGCCAGGGAGAGAACCCATGAATCCTGGCTCCCAGACCCCCCCTGCTCTAACACTAGCCCCGCTCCCCTCCCACAGCCAGGGAGAGAACCCAGGAGTCCTGGCTCCCAGTCGCCCTCTGCTCTAACCAGTAGATCCCACTCCCCTCCCACAGCCAGGGCAAGAACCCAAGAGTCCTGGTCCCCCACCCCGTACTCACCTGCCTGAGGAGCTCATGGTGTTGACATCCGAAGAAGTGAGGTTTATACTCACGAAAGCTTATGCCCAAATAAATCTGTTAGTCTTTAAGGTGCCACCAGACTCTTTGTTGTTTTTGTAGATACAGACTAACACGGCTACCCCCTGATACTTGATGGTGTTGACAGAATCCACAATTCACACTTCACTTTGAGGGTTCAAAGACAGTGAGAGAATCATTGATAGAGTCTGGGGGTGGCACCCTCCCTCCCTGCAGAGCCAGAGATAGAACCCAGGAGTCCTGGCTTCCTGCCCCGCCCCCCCTGCTCTAACCACTAGACCCCGCTCCCTGCCTAGAACTGGGAAGAAAACCCAGGAGTCCTGGCTCCCAGCTCCACTGCTCTAACCACTCGCCTCCCCTCCCAGAGCTGGGAGAGAACCCAGGCGTCCGGGACGGGACGGCCTCTCCCTCGAGTGACGCCTCCCATGTTTCGCCCTGCGAGGAACTGGTCTGTTTATCAAGGGTGTGGGAACAGACTATTTCCCTCCACCCCCCCCCCCCATGTCCATGAGGGGGAGACCCACTCCCCAAGGGGCTGCCCCCCACAACCTCCCATCCCAGCCCCACATCTTCTCCCCAGACCAAGGCCAACACAGGAGCCTGACAATATTGACTCAGGCCTGATAACCTGCAATTTCTTGGCACGGGGCTGAGTTGTGGGGGGGCACCCCCTCAGCCCATCCCCCCCATCCCTGGGGTGCTAGACTCACCCCTTCCAGTCTGTCCCCCCCACACACTTACCCGATTTTTCGCCGGCTATTCACACGTTGCCCCCCCAGGCATCTCAAGTGTGTGTGGGGGGAGATACTGAAAACAGGGGGGGTCCACCCCTCAGTCCCACCGGATTCGGCTCTTAGGTGTCCAAGGAACCGTCCTTTCCCCTCCGTCACCTGGACACAGGTGTGTGGCGTGATCCCCAGCAGCCGCGCCAGCAGCATACCTGGGCAGGTAAACATGGGCCCCGCCCCCCCAGCCGTCTACCCCCTCCCTCCCCGCACCAGCGGCTCAACCAGCTGTGACGATGCAACATAAACCCCCCCTCATCCCTAATGGTTAGAGCAGGGGGGCTGGGAACCAGGACTCCTGGGTTCTCTCCCTGGCTCTGGGAGAGGAGTGGGCTCTGGGGGCGGGAGGGGGGGGGCTGGGAGCCAGGACTCCTGGGTTCTCTCCCCAGCTCTGGGAGGGGAGCAGCGTCTAGTGGTTAGAGCAGGGGAGGGCTGGGGGCTCAGGGACAGACTAAGCTGCAGTGATGGGACTAGAACCGACTCTCGTGTGTCTCGCTGGCTGAGCCGGAACCCAGAGCTGGGTGTGTCCCGTGCTGGGGCGCAGAGCGGGCAATACCGGCCCAGCAGGTCAATCGCCATGGCCTGGGGTGCAGCTGCCTCTGGGGTGGGGCAGAGGGGCTGTTTATACAGGGACCCCTCACCTCGTACTGACTGCCATGGGACAGCGCCCTCCGCAGGCCCCCTGTCCCGCTCCCCGCAGCACAGCGCCCCCCGCAGGCCCCCTGCCCCGCTCCCCGCAGCACAGCGCCCCCCGCCGACCCCCCCGCCCCGCTCCCCGCAGCACAGCGCCCCCCACTGACCCTCCGCCCTGCTCCCCGCAGCACAGCGCCCCCCGCCGACCCCCCTGCCCCACTCCCCCCAGCCCAGTGCCCCCGCCAACCCTGTGCCCCGCTCCCTGCAGCCCCGTGCCCCCCGCTGACCCCCCGCCCCGCTCCCCGCAGCACAGCGCCCCCCGCCGACCCCCCGCCCCGCTCCCCGCAGCACAGCGCCCCCCGCAGGCCCCCTGTCCCGCTCCCCGCAGCACAGCGCCCCCCGCCGACCCCCCGCCCCGCTCCCCGCAGCACAGCGCCCCCCGCAGGCCCCCTGCCCCGCTCCCCGCAGCACAGCGCCCCCCACTGACCCTCCGCCCTGCTCCCCGCAGCACAGCGCCCCCCGCCGACCCCCCCGGCCCACTCCCCCCAGCCCAGCGCCCCCCGCCAACCCTGTGCCCCACTCCCCGCAGCCCCGCGCCCCCTGCTGACCCCCGCCCCACTCCCCGCAGCCGGGGTCAGAGTGACCAGGCAGCTCCGGCTGGGACTGGTTGAACCAGGATCGAATTCCCCCAGAGCCGGACCAGGGAGAACAATGGAGGGAAACAGGAGCCCAGCCCAGACTTGGGGGGAACCGACCTGGGCCAGAGCGACCCACTGGTCACAGAGACAGACTCTGGGGAGTGTGTGTGTGTGGGGGGGACACCCAGGACTCCTGGGTTCTCTCCCTGGCTCTGGGAGGGGAGTGGGGTCTAGTGGTTAGAGCAGGGGGGGGCTGGGTGCCAGGACTCCTGGGTTCTATGGTGTTGTCATGCAGCGGGACTGCCTCAGCTCCGTCTGTGACCCCTAAGAGCCGCGGTGGGGGAGGAGGCCGCAGGGCGGGTCCGGCCGGCTCGGGAGTTTACATCCAGGCGCGGCAGGTTCAAGGCTACGTCAGCTGGAGCTGAACTGGGAGAGGAGCCTGCGTGTGTTTGTTCTGGGGGCCTGGGCACTGTTTTAGCAACACCTTTGGGCAGGGAGCCTACTCACCATGGGGGCGGGGAGCCCGGACTCCTGGGTTCTCTCCTGGCTCTGGGAGGGGAATGGGGTCTAGTGGTTAGAGCAGTAGTGGGTTGGGAGCCAGGACTCCTGGGTTCTCTCCCTGGCTCTGGGAGTGGAGTGGGGTCCAGTGGTCAGAGCAGGGGGGCTGAGAGCCAGGACTCCTGGGTTCTCTCCCAGTTCTGGGAGGGGAGTAGGGTCTAATGGTTAGAGCAGGTGGGGCTGGGAGCCAGGACTCCTGGGTTCTCTCCCTGGCTCTGGGAGGGGAGTGGGAGCTAGTGGTTAGAGCAGTGGGGGGTTGGGAGCCAGGACTCCTGGGTTCTCTCCCAGCTCTGGGAGGGGAACAGATGGGAGCCAGGGCTTCTGGGTGCGACGGTGGCCAACCAGGTGCCAGCTTTTCCCGAGGCTTTCGGCCTCAGTTGAGCACTGACACATTCATTGCTCGAAACCGGCTCTTTGGCCTGGGCGTTGGCCGGTTAAGGTGGGTCCTGGACTCATCCCAGTGCGTTTAGACTCCACGAAACGCTGCTTTGCTGGGGCCCATCTTCCCTCCTGGCCCGGGCTACCTCCGTGCCTGCTCCCGCCCTGGGAAAACCTGGGCTCTGAACCTGGCCCGCCAGGGAGCAAACGGCACCTGCCCGCCGGTGAATTCGTTCGCCCGGCTGTGGCCCAGCGGCTGCGAACGGGGCCCCTCCCAGCACCCAGCCTGGGCGGAGAGCCCCGCCACACCCATGCCCAGGCTACGTGCAAGCGGGCTCGGCCCCTAGCCTGCAATTCGGGAAGCAGGCCATAAAAGCCGAGGGCCCGAGAACGGCTGATCCTTCGCTCGCTGCTCTTTGGACTCTCGCGGGAACCAGATGCCAAGACCCCCAGGGCCCCCCTGACGGCTGCTCAGTGCCGAGACTGTCCAGCTCTGGGAGCCATGGACGTACCGAGTTGGGTGGACACGTCCCCCGGCTTGAACCAGCCAAGAACTCCTTGCTTTGTCCCCCTCGTTAAATCCGCAGGGAGTTTGCTGGCGGCCTGGCTGCCCCGGGCTCAGGGCCTGATCTCTCGGGCCAGGGAGCGACCTGAATATTTTGGGCTGGTTGGGGCGAGTGCCTGTGGATCACTTAGTCCAGCTTACCCAGGTGGCCAGCCAGCCTCAGGGACGGCCGGGAGTTCGCCCTTGGTACTGGGCGGGGGGAATCGAAGCCTAAGACACACCCCTGGCTTTGGGGGTCTCTGCCCCACTTCTTGGCCGGCCTGAGCCTCTTGGTGCCCGGACTCCCTCGCTTCAGACTCAAGCCTGGAACCACTCGCCATTCATTCCTTTCAGTGCTGGTTTCTCCCTGGCCCGGAGGGTCAAGGCGGGATATACCCTTAACTCCGCCCTTAGCAGAGCACGTAAACTCGCCGGGGCTGGGGCAGGCTCCTTGTTCTGGGTTTGTACAGCGCCCGGCGCGACCGGGGGCGAGGCAGGACCAGGGCTGTCATATCACACCGAACAACATACAGCCGGTGGGGAGCTACTGCTCTACCCCACCTCCAAATGATGAGGGGTCTGGAACGGCTTCCGTATAAGGAACGATTCATAAGACTGGGACTTTTCAGCTTGGAAAAGAGACGACGGGGATATGATAGAGGTCTATAAAATCATGACTGGTGCGGAGAAATTAAATCAGGAAGTGTTATTTACTCCTTCTCATAACACAAGAACTAGGGGTCATCCAATGAAGTGGGCAGGCAGCAGGTTTGAAACGAACAAAAGGAAGTATTTCTTCACACAACGCACAGTCAACCTGTGAAACTCCTTGCCAGAGGATGTTGTGAAGGCCAAGACTATAACAGGGTTCAAAAAAAGACCTAGATAAGTTCATGGAGGACAGATCCTTCAATGGCTATTAGCCAGGATGGGCAGGGATGGTGTCCCTGGCCTCTGTTTGCCAGAGGTTGGGAATGGGCAACAGGGGATGGATCACGTGATGATTCCCTGTTCTGTTCATTCCCTCTGGGGCACCCAGCACTGACTACTGTCGGCAGACAGGATAGTGGGCTAGATGGACCTTTGGCCTGACCCAGTCTGGCTGCTCTGATATGCACCGAAGAAGTTCTGGGTGCAGATCACAGCCACGAAATTCCAGGGCTGCACAGGGCACTTGCCGGAGGCAACAGGTTTCGTTGACCCAAGAGGCGATTTTATACCGTTCGCAAACCCCTGCAGGGGAAGAAAATACCCCGGCTCAAAGGGCTCTTCCACCTCGCCGTGAAAAGCGGGACCCGTCCCAACTCCAAATCAGGCACTGGTTTTGCATGGCGCCCGGCTGCCCCGGTGGTGGACTCAGAGCCAGACCAGCGGCCTGCCCCAGGAGACATGTTTGTCAGACGCGCCTGCCACCACGGGAAGTTGCGGTGATGCATTTATGAGCCTGTCCCGTGCCTCGGTTTCCCTCTTGGCTTTGCACGGCGGTTAACGCAGTGGCGGGAAGGGAGCAACGAAGAACCAGGTGACACCGCCCCAAGTTGACTGGTGGGAGGAAAGGCCCAGCCGCTGGGGAAGCCATCACAAATTTGGGGGGCCCATGTGGGGGTAACAGTCCTAGAAACATCAGGCCAAGAGGAAGCATGATGGGGGGATGCGCCAAGGCAAGGCCACGGAAACCTGTATCATCCCGACAGGTGCGTCCCCAACCTGTTCTTAAAACCCTCCAGCGCGGGGGATGCCAGGTAATCCGGGCCAGAAAGTTGGTCTGAGTACCGCCCTGGCTGCAAGCTCCTTCTTCTCCACCCCCAGCTGGACACGGAACAATCGTCGTTCTTCTGCCAACCTCTGAGATCCCCGCTGGCCGTTCCCACATCCGCCCCACAGCCTCCTCCAGCTCCGGGCCCGCGTCTTGCAACCGTTCCACAGCGCACGGCTCGGAGAGGGTCAGATTTTCCGGGGAGACGCCAGCAACCGGCACTTGCGCCGGGGAAATTTCCCCGAGAGGCGGAGCCGGAAAACGGCAGCTGGGGATGGGGGTGATCTGTGTTTGAATCATGATAGAGCGTTTGGCCTCTCACCCCCCCTCCCATTAAATAACTATTGTGTCCCCCCCGTTCTTCCCCTCACACACTCCTGGGTTCTCTCCCCAGACCTGGGTGGAGAGTGGGGGCTAGTGGTTAGAGCAGAGGCCGCTGGGAGCCAGGACTCCTGGGTTCTCTCCCTGGTTTGGGGGAGTGGGGACTGGTAGGTTAAGATGGGCATGTGGATACGTCTTGGTCACTTCCCCCAGAGGTGCCAGTCACTCCAGAGCCTGCGCGTGCTCCCCTATGCCCCAGCGTATCAGTAAGGGTTATATGCCCCTGTGGGTTGGTGGGGGAGCGCTCGGAGCAACCCCACGCCCCTCCCCAGTGTGTCTCCCCCTCTTTGAAGTGGTGGGTGCTGCAGAACGGACTCATTTTAAAGGGCCCGGCCGCAGACGCCCAAACCGGGGTAAAACAGCAGCCTGGTGGGAGAGACTCATTGGAGAACAGAGCCCCGGGCGGCTTGTACCGGCCCCCACACAGAAGCCCCCACCTGGGCCCAGAGACCCTTTCGGGGTCTGGTTTCTCTGGCGCGCTTTCGTCCTAAATAACCAGGCCGGGCTGCGGGGAAGCCGGCTGGGCCCGGGTAGTCCCGGCTGCTGGACTCAGCCCACCCCCGCAGTCTTTAAAGGAAGTCACAGTGGGCGCAGCACCCCTGCACCCCCCCCCCCGTTATCCACACATCCACCCGCGCCCGTCCCTCCAGCCCCCTCCCCGGCTCGCCGAGCCCTTTAAAAAAAAACCACCAGGAGGGAGCGGGACGGGCTTTAAAATCTTTTTTTTTTTTTTTTTTTTGGTTAAGTTTTCATTTTTGTAAGATTGTTTTTTTTCTAGCCCTGTGCTTTAAAGATCCGCAGCCAAGCTGCTAAAATAAACAAATACAATATATAGAATTTCCTTTGCTGTATTGCACACGTCGTATCTTTCGGGGAGGCGGGGGACGCTGTATAGAAAATACTTTCCTTTATATACAGATATGTTCATGGGGGTGGCGTGGGGGGGAGCGGCCGCCTGGCTTATAAATTGGGGGGGGGGGGGGAGAGACACTCTGCAAACTTCATGGGGATTTTTATTTTGCTGAGGGGGCGGGGGAAGATGGCTGCATGGCCTGGAAAATTTTGGGATGCCCTCCATTGGGGGGAGTGTTTTTTGCTGAGGGGGGAAATCAGTTGCATGGCACAGAATTTTGGGGTCCCCTGTGAGTTTCGGGAGGATTCTGAACTGAGGAGGAATCAGTTTCATGCCCTGGATTAATTTGGGGGGCATTGAGGGAGGGAGAAATCAGCTGCATGGCACTGAGAATTTGGGGGTTCCCCTGGGAATTTGGGGGGATTTTGAACTGAGAGGGTAAGGGCAAGGAAAGTTGAGGTTTCCCTAGAAAATTCAGGGGGACATTTCAGCAGGAGGCGTGGCGTGGCGTGGCATGGCATGGCACAGAAATTTGGGGTCCCCCTCAAACTGTGGGGGACACTTTCCAGGAAGCCACGTTCTGGGGCCAAACTGACAATTCAGTTTGCATGGCAGTTTTTAAAGGGAGCCTGAACCCTGCTTTTTTTGCACTTGCATCTGTCCAAAGCGCCCACACCCCCTTTTCAAGGGGTGGACGAGGAGTGCTTGGGGCCCCTTAAGGAAGGGTGCAGAAAACTGGGATCTGAACCCCCCCATGGCACATTTTCAGGGGGCTGAAGCAGCAGCTTGGTTCTTAGATCCACACCCCCCCCACACACACACTTGGGGAGGGCAGCAAGATCTGCAATGCCCTTTGTCTTACCTGAACCCCACAATCCTCCGGGTGTCCCCCGGCTGGGTTTGCAATAGAGAGGAGTTTGGCAAAGCCAGGAATCCCCATTCGTTCTGTACGTGTCGGGGGGGACATTGGGGAGCTGGGGGCACCCCCTCACTTTGGTCATGTGGTTATTTGGTGCCTGCTCCCCCACATCTACAATGGAAGAAGCCCTTAAGAGGAAGAATTGGGTGGCCCCACCTATTCCCCGCCTCCACATGGTTTGGCCCAGATACTGCAATGGGGGCGGGGAAGTGACTATAAAGTCCCGCCCCCTTTTAACACCAAGATTCCGAGGGGGTGGAGCCAAGGCAGGAATGTGGGGCAGTACAGCAGATGGGCCCCACCCCCTTTGGACCCAATCAGTGCACACTGGAGATTCCCCAATGGGGCTATTTATTCAGGGGTCCCCTCCCCCACATCCGCCTAACTGGGCCCCTCTGGGGGCTGACCCTAGAGTAGCCCTCCCTGGAACCCCCCTGTTTCTCCCCAGGGCCCCCCCCAATACTGGCATAGCCCCCCCTTCCTGATGCCACCCACCCTCCCATCTGCCAGCCCCGCCACTTACAGCAGCTCTACGCCCCTCCCCTAACAGCCCCACTTTGGCTGGCGTTTTCCCTGGCACAGGGTGGGGGGGGCGTGGCACGGTGCTCCCGTGGGGCAGGCAGGTGAGAGATCCTTGGCATCCGTAGGGGGCGCCGTGGGGCAGAAACAAAGCTGCAGGGATTTGTTTAGCTGGGGTGTGGGGGAGAATTGAAGGGGCTGTAAAAAGGGGGGGGGCTTGCAATATCCCCATCTCTGCTAACACCCCCACAATCAAAGGGGGGTGGGGGGAGGGGGAGAAGCATTTTGGCTTCTAACTGGAGATTACTGGGATAACGGAGGCGGGGGGGAAAAGGGGTTACACGCCCCCCCCCCCCCAAGGCTGGGACTGGGGGAGAGGGGCAGGCGGGAATCTGCCTCCCCTCCCCCCCCCCAGCTACTGACAACGAGCGTCACTTAACAAGTAGCAGGAATTGTCAAGAGCCACAAATAATATTTGTCCCGGGGCAGGGGCTGGATTTTGCTCCAGCAGCAGGTGTTGGGGGGGAGGGGGGTGCCACTCAGAGCGATGGGGGGGTTTGGTCTGATTATCAGGGGGGCTCAGACACCCCTCCCCCAGAGGAAAGATTTGTGGGGGAGGTTTATCAGGAGGTCCCTGGTTTGAGGGGTGGCGTAAGGGGGTGTGGTCCTGCTGTGTGGGGGCGAGGGGCTTATTCTGGTCCATAGACTCCCCCCTCCCATGGCACCTTGGCTGGGGGAGCTGGTCTGGAGTGTGGGGGGGCTCCCTGCCAGCTGGAAGGGGCTGGCCCGGGAAGTGGGGCGACTCCCTGCCCTGGGCGGGGGGCGTCACTTGGAGAGTTTGCTGATGACCCGGATCAAAGCCGCGTTCTCGTCCTTCAGGCGCTGGTTGTCGGCCTTCAGGTCCGAGAGAGCCTGGGGGAGTGGACGGCGGTTAGCGTCTGCTCAGCCCCCCGGTGTCCCGTCTGCTCCCTTCCCCCAGATCAGTCCCCCGGTACCCCATGTGCCCCGGTGTCCCGTCTGCTCCCTTCCCCCGGATCAGTCCCCCGGTATCCCATGTGCCCCGGTGTCCCGTCTGCTCCCTTCCCCCAGATCAGTCCCCCGGTATCCCATGTGCCCCAGTGTCCCGTCTGCTCCCTTCCCCCGGATCAGTCCCCCGGTATCCCGTCTGCTCCCTTCCCCCGGATCAGTCCCCCGGGCCCATCTGCCCCGGTGTCCCATCTGCTCCCTTCCCCCGGATCAGTCCCCCGGTATCCCATGTGCCCCGGTGTCCCGTCTGCTCCCTTCCCCCAGATCAGTCCCCCGGTACCCCATGTGCCCCGGTGTCCTGTCTGCCCCCTTCCCCCGGATCAGCACCCCGGCCCCTCGCCACCCACAGAGGCCCATCCAGTCTGGTGCTGATCCAATTACCTTCAGCTCCTCCTCCAGCTCCGCCGCCTTCCGCTCCAAGGCCCGGCGCTCCTGGGGGGCCGGAGAGAGGGGATTGGTGAGTGGAGACCACACAGCCCCAGCTGGGGGCGGGGCAGCTCGCCCCCCCGAGGGTGGACTCCTCAGGGGGGCAGAGTGAAGACCCCAGCTGGCTTGGGGGTGGGGATGGGGGGCCGTGTCCTGGGGGCACTGTGCCCCCACAGGGGGGCAGATACTTACAAATCTCTCCAGCTCCAGCCGCGCCGGCCGCTCGGCAAAGCGCTCCTGCCTCTGCCAACGACACCAAGCACAGGGTGAGAGACGGCGCCCTCTAGAGGGGGAACGCCGCCCGATTCGACCCCCCCACCCCACCCCAGCCAGATCCGGGGCGATGCTATACCGAGGATCCACCTTAAATTCCCCCTCCCCGCCCCGGGGCAATAACTGGCCGCTGGAGAGAACCGGCAGGTGACTCAGAGCAAAAGCAGCCCCGGAGAGGGACCAGCCCAGCCCAGCCCAGCCCCGCGCCCTGGGTCAATATTTACTGAGCATCTCTGGGCAGCGGGTGGAGCTGCAGGGGGCTGCCAGCAGGGGGGGCTGTGTGGGGGCAGTGAGACATGGGACACCAGTGCTGAGCTCCCCACCCCATCTCCCCATGGCAGCCCAGCACCCCCTAGCCCCACCCTGGGGCCAGCCCTGCCTGCCAGGGGAGAGCGCCCCCTAGCGCTTCCCCGGGGCCAGCCCTGCCTGCCGGGGGAGAGCGCCCCCTGCTGGACCCCCTGCAGCCCAGCGGCCCCTAGCGCCGCCCTGCCTGCCGGGGGAGAGCGCCTCCTAGCGCCGCCCTGGGGCCAGCCCTGCCTGCCAGGGGAGAGCGCCCCCTGCTGGACCCCCTGCAGCCCAGCGCCCCCTAGCACCACCCCGGGGCCAGCCCTGCCTGCCAGGGGAGAGCGCCCCCTGCTGGACCCCCTGCAGCCCAGCGCCCCCTAGCACCACCCCGGGGCCAGCCCTGCCTGCCAAGGGAGAGCGCCCACTGCTGAGCTCACCAGGGTTTTCTGTCCAGGTCTCTCCTCCCAGCCCGGCTATGGCAGGGGTCCACAGGGAACGCGGCAGAGCCGTGGGCATTCGACTGGGTAACCCGGTGCCCCCCCGGGGCAGTCCGTCAGGGCAGGCAGAGACACCTCCACACTGCCTGGAACGCCCTCGTCCCCCATAATGCCCTGGGGCACAACGCTACCACTCTCCTATCAACCTCGCCCTGGCTAGCTATCCCAGACTCCTTTGCAGTGGTGGCTGTGTGGTCTCCCCCTCGAGTGGGCCCCTCTCCCCCCAGCAGGCCGTGGGGCAGGGGGGGCTGGGAGAAGGGAAGGGAGCCCCTCCCCACCGTCGCCTGCCCCTGGTGCCACCCCAGCCCTGGCGCCCCGCCCCTCACCTGGGTCACCCGCTCCAGCTCCAGCTTGATCTGGGTCAGCTTCAGCTGCGTCTCCTGCAACTGCTCCTTCAGCTTCTCGTTCTCCACCTGGAGATCTTCATAGAGCTGGGGGCGGGGGGGGGCACAGAGCTGAGCACAGAACCCAGGAGTCCTGGCTCCCAGCCCTCCCCCTCACTCTAGCCACTAGACCCCCCCCGCCTCCCCCAGAGCTGGGGAGAGAATCCAGGAGTCCTGGCTCCCCTCCCCGCCCGAACCACTAGCCAGCCCAGTGCTTGGGTGAAGGGGAGGTTTGGAGGGGTGGGGTTCAGGGTGCTGGGGGGTTCGGCCCCTGTCCCACCTTTTTGTATTCATGCTCGTCCCCGGCGCTGCCCACGCTGCTGAGCCTGGCGCAGCCGTAGGCGTCCGTCCGGTGGGGCAGGAGGCTGTTCAAGTGGTCGGACATGCTGGTGAGACAGACAGACACCGCCCTGTTACTGCAAGGGGCGGGCTCCCGCCCCCCCCCCCGTACCTCCCGGGTCCTCACCCGGCACCGAGATGCAGCCACCTCTGGGGTGGGCTGTCAGCAGTCTCTAGTTTGAAACACAGCTGTGCTATAGCGCCCTCTACTGAGCTCTGTCCCCCTCCCTGCAGCCCAGCGCCCCCTGGGGCATCGGGGGGGCCCAGCCTGTCAGGGGAGAGCGCCCCCCCCGGAGGTCTCCCTTCTGGGCCTGAACCCCCTCACTCCCGTTTAGCGTCTCTCAGGACCCCGTGGCAATGCTGGGGCCGGCTGGTACCTGGAGCTCCCGGCCGGCAGGTACCTGGATCCCGGGGCGGTGTCATTCAGCTGCTCCGGCTCCTCGGTCTCGTCGCCCTAGAGAGAGGCCGAGGGGCAGGAATCCATGGGAGGAGAGGGGGTTAACAGACACACCGGGAAGCACGCCCCGCCCCTCCAGATCTTCCTGCTCACCCAGGTATGAGCCCTCCATAACCACCTACATGTAATCCCGGGCCCCCTCGTCCCCCCACAATTCCCCCCCCCCCACAGAGTCCCAGCCCCCCTCCTGGCTCTGTTATTACCCCCTAGGGAGGCTGAGCACGGATCTCCTCCTCCCCCCACCCCCATCCCACCAGCGAAGTGGCCCAGCTGCCCTGCCCACCCGGGGCCTGGCCCCCTCCGCTCACCTCTGCGTTCTGCACCATGCCCGTGGAGCGTCGTTCTCGCCGGCCTTTCCGGCGGTCCCGCACGGCCAGCCGGTTCCGCAGCTCGGCCTCCGCCTCCGCGCCCAGCCCCAGCCCCTCGGGCTCCGGTGCTGCAGCAGAGACGGGGCGGGTCAGGGGCGGGGACTGGTGCCCCCCCACCCCCCCGCAGCACCCGCCTCAGCCTCTTTGCCAGTTTGTTGGTTTCACCCAGCAGCAGGAGACCCGGGAGCAGAACAAGCCACAAGGAGTTAATTCAGCTGCTGCACGGGATGTCCAGCCAGAGCCAGGAGAGAACCCAGGAGTCCTGGCTCCTGGCCCCCCCCTGCTCTAACCACTAGACCCTGCTAACTACACACCACAGAGCACAGGAGGTAGAACACGCTGCTGCGCTGCCCTCTGCTGGCCACCTCCTTGGACTGCAGGCAGGGGCTGGAGGATCTATGGGGGGGGGAGTATCATGCAACAGCCCTCCCCCCCCCATTTCCCAGGGGCTGGCCTGGACCCAAGAGGACAGAAACACCCCCTCCCCTCCCCCCCCCCAAGCAGGCTGCCTGGCTCCTGAACCAGGATCCCAATGGGACGAGACGGTGGGGGGGGGTGGGGGAAGCGGCAGGGGGTCAGACTCACCTTTCTTTGCCTGAGAGTTCACCACGACGGGATTCACGGGATACACCGAGGAGCCCTCGGGGTTGGCTGCGCGGCATCGCCGGGCCGAGTCCTGCAGAGGGGGGATAATGACCCATGGACGTGGGGTGTCTGCTGGGCAAGGCCAACCCCCCTCCTGGGTAACAGACTCTGACCCTCCCAAAGCTGGGATCCCCCCCGGATCAGACCCCACGGGCCCACCTACCCCGGTATCCCGCCTGGCCCGGATCAGACCCCACGGGCCCACCTACCCCGGTATCCCGCCTGGCCCGGATCAGACCCCACGGGCCCCCCCTACCCCGGTATCCCGCCTGGCCCGGATCAGACCCCACGGGCCCACCTACCCCGGTATCCCGCCTGGCCCGGATCAGACCCCACGGGCCCACCTACCCCGGTATCCCACCCTCTCCCTGCCCCCCTCAATGAGACCCCCGGGCCCATGAACTCACTGAAGCCCTTCACACAAACCGAGCTCCGCTACCCGACTGCAGTGTCTGGAGGCAGGGAGTCCCGCAGGTTAACGACCCAGCTGCAGCTAGAGCCAGGGTTGATTGGCCCCGGCTCCGCCCCTGCCCTCACCATGGCGTCCAGCGGCTGCTCCCCTTCTCGGCCCCGCTTCTCGTCCTCCCCGATTCGCTGCTCGGTGGCCCTGGCGTCCACGGATCGGCCAATGGTCTTCTCGGCCTCCTTCAAGTCCGTGAGGGTGACGCCCTGGCAAGGGAGCATGTGGGTCAAGGAGGGGCATGACCAGGGCTGGCATCCTGGTATGGCAGGAAGGCTGGCACCCTTAAGGGGAGCAGGGTCGCTGGCCAGGGCAGCAGTCACCCCCGCAGGAAGGGAAACGACCTACAGCACCCCCAGGAGGTGTGGTAGCGTCACTGCACCCCCAACACAGAGGAAGGGACCGGCCCAAAGTCAGTGACAGAACTGGGAAAAGAACCCAGGAGTCCAGGCTCCCCGCCCCTGTGCAGCTCCACACAACTAGGTCCCCCCTCCCCTCCCAGAGCCAGGCAAAGAACCCAGGAGTCCTGACTCCCAGCCCCCCTGCTCTAACCACTGGGTAGAAGTACCTGGGTGGATCGCCGGGACTGCCTCATGAGACGCGACCGGGCTTTGCGCTGCGATTCCGACTCCTCATCCCTCACAGGGGTCTGATACGATCTGGTCGGGGTGGCGGGGGTGTTAGTGAGTCCGGCAGGAACAGAGACCCCTCGCCCAGCGCTGGGACACAGGCCCCCTTTGGGGTGGGGGGCGGGAGCTGGGTATACAGGGACCCCTCGCCCGGCGCTGGGACACAGGCCCCCTTTGGGGTGGGGGGCGGGAGCTGGGTATACAGGGACCCCTCGCCCAGCGCCGAGATGCGGCCCCTCTGGGGCGGGGCAGCAATTTCACAGCTCACAGTAACACCGGTTATCGAGCCGGGTCTCTCCCAACCACCATCACGGTCCCTTCCCCCCCCAGCATAGCCGCACTCTGCACCCACAGCCAAGGCTGGGGGGCTGTAAGTGGGGTGCTACAGGATAGGTTTCCCCCTGCAGACACGGTGCTAGTACCCCCTGAAGGTAGAGCTCCATCATCCCCACAGCCCTCCGGCCCCGGGCTGCCCCCTACCTTCGGCGGTCGCGGAGGTCTGTGCTGGAAGTGGGGAGCTGGTTGGGGGCAGAACCCGCGTCGATTTTCATCTGCAGGCCGTCTTCCAAGATCCTATAGCGTGGGCACAAGAAGAGGGAGCGTCAGACAGGCTGCGCTAAGTACCGGACACATCGCCACCCCGGTAAATCCCACTCCCCTCCCCGAGCGTCCTGGCTCCCAGTCCCCACCCCCCAACCACGAGCCCCCACTCCCCTCCCAGAGCTGGGGAGAGAACCCAGGAGTCCTGGCTCCCTGGCCCCATCCTGCTCTAACCACTAGACCCCACTCCACTTCCCGAGCCAGGACAGCACCCAGGCGACTCACGCTCGGCTTGGCTCTGCGTCCGGCAGGGTGAAGATACGCCGTGTGGGCGTCGGCGGGACCCGGGCCAGGCGCGGCGGCTCCTTGCTCTGGCAGGGGAAGCAGAAAAAGGGCCTGTGAACGTCTCGGCTACAGCAGGGCACTCAGGGCTACCCCGGCCTCCAGCCAGGAGGGGGCGCTGCCCAGAGCGCAGCTAGATACCCTCTGGGAGGCAGGGTGTCAGTCCCTGCTGCAGCTAATGGAGTGCAGGGGGAAGGGAAAGGAATGGGGTCTAGTGGCGAGAGCAGCGAGGGGGGGGGGGGGCGCTGGGAGGCAGGACTCCTGGGTTCCATCCCAGCTGTGGGGGTCTAGCAGTTAGAGCACAAAGTCATGAATCAGGAAAATTAAGGAGCAAGAAACACACCAGGGCGGGGGGCAGAGTTAAGGGGAAAATGCAGGGCTGGAGAACAGACAGACATCGGGATTGAGGGATCCTAAGTGATCCCTGCCTGATGCTCCAGGACGGGGATCTCAGCCCCCAAGACGCCCTATGGTGCCCCCCCACCGTCCCCAGGGGAGAAGGGCGGCTCGAACTAAGCACCTAACAGCGTAAGGCATCCCGGAATGCACCAGGTCACAGCTGACATGGGCGAATAAGCAGGTGGGCGGGAGGGAAATAAGGCCACTCCCCCTATGGGCGGAGCCTCCTACCAGGTCACCTGATGAACTCCCTTCCTCCCGACTGGCTAGCTCTGAGGCTACGCTCTTATTGGCTAACCCCGGGCCAATCAGAGTCCTGTTCCACTTCTGTAGGATTTCCCAGATGTCCTGTGGCTGAGGGGGGAGGGAAAGCGGGAGACAGTTAGTGGAAGAGACAGATAAACAGACAGGCGCGAGAAGTCTCAAAGGCATGCTTTGCATTGTGGGAAAGAACCCCTGCCCTCCCAGAATCCTCTCTGCTGTGGTATTTGCAGTGGTGAGAGAGGGAAGGGTCTGTTTTTCAGTGCCCCCTTGGCTAGACTGTTGGAGTCAGGTGCTCCCCATGGTTACAGGGTTTCCCCCCCCCACCTCCCTCACCTTCTCCTCTGTGTCCAGCCTGGGGCTGGACGCTGAGCGCTTGATCCTGCCCTCCTTGGGGGGCCCCTCGTCCAGCCGGGCGTCCTGCAGCACCCCGAAGCTGCCCGTCTTCCGCAGCCCCGCCCTCCAGGCAGGCGCTGACGAATCCTCCGGTGCTGCGGGGCGGCCTCCGGAGAACTGCATGGGGAGGGGGAGGGACGAGAAAAACGGGGAGGGGAGTTGGGGGGACAAGGGGGTGGAGTCAGGATGGGTGGAGGGAGCTGAACCTACAGAGGGGGTCACGAAAGGGGATCGAAAGGCAGCGGACCTGCTACGCCGGTGGGCACGGTCTGCCCCATGCCCCCCCATCCCACACGACCCTCCATGCACCCCGAATCCTCCCTACCCCCCAGCAACCCCTCCATTCTCCCCACACCCACCAATCCTCCTCCCTGATCCCCCCACCCCCTCCCAAATCCCCATTGAAACCGACACGCACCACCCCACACTCCCCCTCACACTCACCAGCTCCATCCCACGAAGCTGGGGGGGGTCATTAACCCTGCCCCCATGACTCCCCCCCCCCCCCCCCAAAAACGCACTGGCCTTCGATCGCCTTGCGTGCTAGGCTACGGCTAAGAAGCAGAGTGGAGGAGCTCGGAGGAGAGGGGGGGTAGATACCTTTCCCCCTTCTGTATCCCCCCCATCACATAGGGGGAGGGAGGCAGGTATCCTTCCCCAATCTGCCCCCCCCCCCCCAATTATATAGGGACAGGGCTTAGAAGAGGGATCTCTAGTCAATTTCAGACTGCAAGGGGAGTGAGCTAGAAACTACCCGGAGTGGGAAGGGGGGCAGTCGTCTGATCCCCGCAGAAGGGGAAGCCACCCCCCCGCCGTGCACAGCTGTGGGGGTGGAGGGGGGGAGATGCTGCCCCCACCTGGGCCAACCAGGCCCCAGGGACAGATTGAAGCCAGCGCCCCCTAGTGGGGAAAAAATAATCAATTACTGTGTCTCCAGAGCTATTCGCTTCCGAGCCAAGGGGGACGTGTGTCCTCTTAGCAAGTGTCCCCCCGGAAGGGCCCCTGCCCACCTAGTGAATCTCAGCACCGCTGGCCGTGTAAGGTGGGGTTCGATTGGCCGGCGGGACCCCCGCTGTGAACCCTCCCCGTACGCAGGACCACGGGAACAGGATTGGAGCCCGAATCACCGCCGAGCTCCAGGAATCAGAAAAGCAAACTCAATATTCTCCCGCGTGGTGGGAACTGGGACCGTCTGGGTCCGATCGAGGGTCTCAAACAAGCGTTAAACCCCAAAGGGAGGCTCCAACAGAAGGGGTGGCGAGATTGCACGCTGTTGGGGACGAGATTTCAGGCTAGATGCGGGGTTGTTTTCTCTGAATACTGTGTGGGTGCCTCAGTTTCCCCTATGCCTTTCTTAAGTATCTAGGTGGTGGGATAAGGGGGTGTCATTGTTGCAAAGCCCTAGAGGGCCAGTGTGATGGTGTCTGCAGAGAGAATGGCCGACACCCTGTCTCCTGATGGCCTGGGCCCCTCCTCTGCAAAGGTGCCAACTGAAGGTGTTGGAGAACAAAGATCAGGTGGCCTCCTTGCCCGGGAAAGAGACTATGGAAGAGGAGGGGCTGGAGAGCTTCAGTTTGGAGCTGGCTGGAGAAAGAGAGGGAGGTCCAGACCCGGGGCCTGGCCTCCCTGTCCCCAAGATGGATCTGACTTAGGGGTCCTGTTTCCTGTACCTACAAGCTCTGTTTTGGACCATGTTCCTGTCATCTAATAAACCTTCTGTTTTCCCAGCTGGCTGAGAGTCACGTCTGACTGCAGAATTGGGGGGCAGGGCCCTCTGGCTTCCCCAGGAGCTCCACCTGTGCGGACTCGCTGCGGGAGGCGCGCGGGGGGACGGGGATGCTGAATGCTCCGAGGTCAGATCCAGGAAGGTCGAAGCTGTGGAAGCTTCCTGCCCTGGGGACAGTCTGCTCCGAGAGAGGAGACTCCCCCAGAGTCCTGACTGGCTTCGTATGGAGTAGTTCCAGAGCATCGCCCGGTGTCTCTGTGATGGGGGAAGGGGTATTTGAACCCCGATATCTCACTAAGCAAGGACAGCAGAACCAAGCCAGGTATCCTGGAGAGTTAGGAATTCTGGCTTTTAGGTGGTACACCGCGGGCACCTCTGGCACAAATGGATACCAAGATACTTGCTGAAAACCAAGTGGCGACTGGCTGGACAGAGCCAGAGATAATCGGAATGACAGGATTTTGATGACAGACACATCATTAGAAGCCAGGGCACGAGGCCCGAGCCAGGGAGCCTCTCTGCCCCATGGCACCTAACAACCAGGCAAACCAAAAGTCTACCCCAGAGGTACCACGCGGGGGAGCTTCCCTGGCCCATCAAACTTCTGGAGCATCGCTGAGATCAAACGGGAGTGGGTCAGACTTAAAAACAACATGGTGGAGGGTATGGTGCACTGGAGCGGGCTGTAGAGAGGGAGAAAAGGATCCGAGAGGCAGGTCTGCCCTCCACAGAGCTCCAGTGTTTCATCTTCTCTCCTCCCCCAGAGCTGGGAATGGAACCCAGGAGTCCTGACTCCCCGTCAGTCCCCCCGTACTCTAACCACTAGACCCCCACACCCCCCCAGAGCCAGGGAGAGAACCCAGGAGTCCTGGCTCCCAGTCCCCCCACTCTGACCCACTAGACCCCACTCCAGCCAATTAATCTCTGCTTCTCTAGAAGACACCAGGGATGGAGGAGGCTGCTGGGAGGTGTCTAGAACCAGAGACCCCCCCCCCTTCCCGCAGCTCTGCCAAGGCCCCTCAATCCCCACCCTCTGTCTCCCCCAGCTTGGGGCCCCGTGATCCTATGAACAGCAAGCAGAGTCAGCCGGCTGAGCCTGGCCAACTTGTGACACCGCTGGAGAGCCAGACCCTGTTCTCCAGAGACGGCTCGGCTCCCTCCGCGCCGCAGGCCCTGGGAAAGGCCTCGGCCAAGGGGAAGGGAGCAGAGGCTCTCGTGCTGAGCGGGGGGAGGGGGGACCCTCACTGTGGCTTTTTCGCCCCCCTGCGGGACCAGGATAATGCCCGTTTTGCGTAGGCTTTGGCGCCACAGTGCTGGCCCCAAGGGGTCCGGGGCGGGCAGGGTGGGAGAGGGGCAGGCCAGCGGGGACTGATAAAGGGGAAGGCAGGTGGCCGGGGGGGGCGAAGGCAGGATCCGAGCAGTAGAAGGACAAATATGGGGTGCGGGCGGGGGGAGAAATATAGGGCAGAGATAGAAGAGAATCTAGATGTGGCCAAATTGGAGGGGCGGGGCCAGAACAGTGAGGTGGGGCTGGGGGGGGAGATCCCAGCCCAGTTCCTGGCTGCTCAGTTTCAGTGCCCCCCTGAATGGTAAGAGGGAAGGAAGGAGGGTGGATTGTAGGGTTTGGGCCCCGCCCCCTTCAGGCAGCTCCACCCCCTCGGGTGTAATTAGCGAATTGCAGAAGGAGCCGGACAGGCGGAGAAAATCAGTGTATGAGGAGGGCAGGAGAACGTCAGTATCACCGGGGCATGCTGGGATCAAGGCCCAGTTCACATGGGACAGGGTCTATCCACATGGTGGGACATTAAACTGGGGAGAGAACCCAGGAGTCCTGGCTCCCAGCCCCCCTTGCTCTAACCACTAGACCCCACTCCCCTCCCAGAGCCAGGGAGAGAACCCAGGAGTCCTGGCTCCCACCCCACCCCCAGCTCAAAACCAACTAGACTGGGGTATTACTACTAAGATGAAGACTTGGCTGTAATCCAGGGGGGCACCTGTCCATGAAGCCACGCCCCCAAGGGCCCTCTAGCCACGCCCCCACGAGGGAAGTGAGCCACCAGAGGGAGTCAGCACCCCTCACAATCCAGCCCGGGGAGGGGGAGGGGGACGGACAGGAATGGGGAGCCGGGGGGCGGGTGTGTGCTGGAGGAGACTCACCTTGGACCCTGTTGGTGCAGGGGAGACAGGGGGCAGGGCGACCCCATTCAAGCCGCTGCTCTCCTGAGGTGGGGGCTTGGTGGACTCTGTGGGGAGGACAGAGGAGCTGGGGTGACACGGGGGCCTGGCATAACCCCCCCCCCCCCATTCAGCCCCACCCAGCCTGACACCTCTCACCACAATCTGCCCCAAGGGGCCCCACCATCCCCCTCCCAGATCAGCCCCAGGCCCTGCCCCAGCTCACAAGCCCCACCTACCGGTGGGTTTCTCCGGCTCCTCCCCCTCGGAGGCGGAGCTGTTCTCCTCGTCCGGGACGATGGGGCCCAGAGTTTTGCGCTCCTTGGACTGGTCCTGCACCGAGATCTTCTCCCGGCTGCTCATGCGGCACACGGAGCTCCTGGGGGAGACGGGGGTGTCAGTAGGGGTGGGGCCCGTTAGGCACCCCGCCGGCAAATGAGCAAGGGGCCGGACCCCACCCATCCTACTGGGCGGCAGCGGGGAGCTCAAAGTGAACCCCCAGACTCCTGCGGTGCTGGTGCCCCCACTCCCAACCCACAGCCCCCCGATTCCCGCCCTGAGCTCCCCCCTGCTCTGCGGTGCCCCTCACTCCCGACACGCAGCCCCCTGCTAGCCCGGCCCTGGGCTCCCCCCAGCCCTGTCGGTGCCCCTCACTCCCAACCCGCAGCCTCCTGCTAGCCCGGCCCTGGGCTCCCCCCAGCCCTGTCGGTGCCCCTCACTCCCGACCCGCAGCCCCCTGCTAGCCCGGCCCTGGGCTCCCCCCAGCCCTGTCGGTGCCCCTCACTCCCGACACGCAGCCCCTGCTAGCCCAGCCCTGGGCTCCCCCCAGCCCTGCCGGTGCCTCTCACTCCCGACACGCAGCCCCTGCTAGCCCGGCCCTGGGCTCCCCTCAGCCCTGTCGGTGCCCCTCACTCCCGACCCACAGCCCCCTGCTAGTCCAACCCTGGGCTCCCCCAGCCCTGCCGGTGCCCCTCACTCCCGACCTGCAGCTTCCCGCACTCACCGCCTGTGCTTGGCGCTGTACACAGGCTGCTGCTCCGCGCTGGTATCGATCACCGCCTGCTTCAGGTGAGCTTCCTTCTTGCTGCGCAGCTGGGGAGGGAAGGGGAGAAGGGTCCGTCGCTGTGTTCCTGGGACCCCTGTGATTTCCCTCCCCCCCCCCGTCCCAAAATCCCCAGCAGGTAGGGAGGATGCTAGGAGATCCAGTGGGCTCAGGGCCGGGGGTTGCTGGACAGCCCCCCCATTATGGCTGCCCCCTTACCCTTACAGGGGTGCAAGCAGTGCGGGTGCTGCCCCGATCTGGGGGGCAGGGGCGCAGGAGTGGGGGGGCGGGGGGAAGAGGGAACAGGGCTGGGGGACCCCATAACTCACGTCCTCCTGCTTCTTCTGCAGCTCCGCCAGCAGGCTCAGCGTGTCCTCGTCTGCCAGGTCGCACGGCCGCTGGCCCTGGCAGGGAGCAAGGGGGAGTGGTTGAGAGCAGCCCCAGGCCTCCATCTGTCCCCCCCCACGACCCCAAACTTCCCTTGACCCTGCCCCTAGCCCCCTCCCCAGCAGCTGCTGCTCACTTCCCGGCCTCCTCCCCCAGTCCCTTCGCTGCCCCCCAACTTCTTATGGCACCGAGTCTGCTGTGATCCAGTAGATCCCTGCCATCTCTCCTCTCTATCTCCACCCCCTCCTTTCCCTGCTGCCCCGCCCCCTCCCGAGATCCCGCCCCCTCACCACGTTGTTGAGGGTGTCCATGTCACACAGATGCTCCACCAGCAGGCGGCAGGCTTCTTCCACCCCCCAGTGGGCCGCCGCGTGCAGGGGGGTCCAGCCGTCCTTGTCCTGCACGTTGGGGTCATAACCGGCCTGCAGGAGCAGCCTGCGCAGAAGAGGGGAGAGAAGTCAGGATGCCTGGGGAGGGGAGTGGGGTCTAGTGCGTTAGAGCGGGGGGGCGGGGGCTGGGAGCCAGGATTACTCCTTTCTAACCCCCCTAATCTTGGGCAAGCCACTGCCCCTCCGTGCCTCGGTTTCCCCAGCTGTAAACATGGGCCACACCTCTCTCGAAGGACCAGAGCGGGGGCTGGGACACGAACGGCTGCTCCCAACCCACAGCTGCTTCCCCAGGCGGGTTGGGCGGCTATTAACTGACCCTGGGAGACGGACGGACGGGGGGGGGGAATCCGAATGCGCTGACTCCGCTCCCCCGGCGGGACTGGGAGCCCCTTGGACCTGCCAAGCTGGTCGGACTGGGAGGGGCAGCACAAACCCTTGGGGGCTGGGCGGGAGGGACTCAGCAGCCAACGCAGCTCCCATGAGCCTCTGGGGGGCAGGTGGCTCCCCCAGCCCGGCCCAGCGGGGGCGGGAACTGGCAGGAACTGGGGGCCGGAATTGCCAGGAGAGCAGGGAGCACAACAAACTCCGCCAGCCCGGTCGTCAGTGACGCCCAAGGGCGAGAAGGAAACTTGCAACAGGGACCCACAGCAGTGCCTGGAACGAACCAGAGGGGAATGGCTGGGACACGGGGCCTGTCCCCTCTAGGGGCACCGGCTCCCATCCGGCCCCACAGCGGGGACTGGCTGGCTTGGGGGGCGGGGAATGGGGCACAGGGCTTTTCCCCTCTAGGGGGCGCCGGCTCCCATCCAGCCCCGCTCACCTCATGACCTCGATGTAGCCCTTGGCGGCGGCCACGTGCAGGGCGCTGGCTCCGGTCTTGGGGTGGCGCGTGTCGTAGATGTGCCCGGCGTTCAGCCACTGGCGCGTGTCCTGCAGCATCAGCTCCTCCTCCTCCCGCTTGGCGGCCGCCACGTCCACCCCTGCGGGGACAGGCCGGGCGTGAGGGCGGGGCCGGGTGCCCTGGGGCCCCGCCCCCCTCCCGCGGCCCCGCCCCTCCCCGCACCTCGCTTGGCGATCTCCTCCCGCAGCAGCGCCTCCATGCCGTCGTCCTCGGCGATATCCAGGGGAATCTCCCCGTCGCTGTTCACCGCCGCCACCTGTGCGCCGTGGGCCAGCAGGTACCTGGGGACAGGCAAGAGCGTCGGTCCTGAGGGCCCCTCCGGCCCGTGGAGCCCCCCATGGCCAGGGGGCAACCCCATCCCTCCCCTGGCCACATCCCTTTGCGGTAACAAGGCTGCAGGCAGACCCGGCGCTTTGGGGGGGGCTGCAGGACCCCAGCTTCTGCCCCCAAGAGCTTCCCTAGTTGGAGGGGGCCCCACAAGAAGGTGCCTGTCCCACTTGTGGGGAGGAGCAGGAAATTGATGTGGGGGGGGCATGGGGTGAGCGGGGGGATGGTCGCAGGGGAGCAATGAGATGGTGCTCACAGCTGTGGGGGGAGGTTGTTCAGGGCAGGGTGGGGATCGGAGCTGGGGGGAGTTTGGAATGGGAGGGGATCAGAGCAGGAGGGGGGAGACTGGAAATCGTGGGGGGGGGGGGGAGCTTGGAGCAGGAGGAGGGAGCCCGGGTCTCTTCGGCCCATGGGGGGGGATTATGCAGCACGTGACCAGGGATTAGCGCCATGTGACAGGGATTACGGGGCATAGGGGGGATTAGGGGTCAGTGTGTGGCCGGGATCCCAGCGACTGACCTATGGGACTAGCAGCGCAGGCAGGTGGGAGAGGAAAGACCCGGCTGCCCACAGGGGCGGTTTCTCCTTATGCCCAGAGTCCCCTGCCCTGCCAGAGCCTGCCCCACCCCCCCGCCAGAGGGCACCCACATGGAGCTCACCCTGCACTTGCCCAGACAGGCGGGGTCCCTCCCGCACCCCCACAATCAGACAAATGCACCCACCCACAAAGCCTGGTTCTCCCGCCCCCCGCACAGATCCGACCCCCGGGCACGTCCAGCCCAGTGTGAATTCAGGGGGTTGTGACTGGGGCCTGTGGGTCTGGCCTGGGGGGTGGGGAGGGAAACCAGGGGAGATGGTCCCATGGGCCTGACCACCCTCCCAACTCCCTGCCCCACTCACTGGGCGATCTCCTTGTAGCTGCAGGAGGCAGCAACATGCAGGGGCGTCCAGCCCTCATTGTCCGCCTGGTTCACGTCGGCTCCATTCTCCACCAGGAACTGCACCACCTCCAGGTTCTCGTCAATGCAGGCCTGGGGGGAGCATGGCGGGGGGGGGGGGGGTCAGAGACTGAGCGGATCCAACCCCCCCCCCCCCCCCCCGCTCTACCCACTAGACACCACT
Source organism: Malaclemys terrapin pileata (assembly GCF_027887155.1). Taxonomy (NCBI): domain Eukaryota; kingdom Metazoa; phylum Chordata; order Testudines; family Emydidae; genus Malaclemys; species Malaclemys terrapin. The sequence goes on along the minus strand of NW_026530191.1, from coordinate 63,478 downwards.
CCCCTCCCCCGAGCTGGGGACAGAACCCAGGAGTCCTGGCTCCCAGCCCCCCTGCTCTACCCAGCCGTAGATAGAACCCAGGAGTCCTGGCACCCAGCCCTTGCCAAGACATTCCCTCACGCATCCATCTGTCTGGCCCTGGGCCGAAGCCGCCCTGGGGCTGGGCTCGGGCAGGACAGGTTTACCGGCCCCTGCAGCCCCTGGGACACGGGGGGGGGGGGGGGGGGGTGACGGGGACGTGGGATCCGGCATCAGCACCGGCTCCCAAAGCGCGGCCAGAAATAGCCAGAGGGGGGTGGGTTCTTGCCAGCCCTGAGAGCCGGGCACATGACCGAGGCTGCGGGTCAGCAGTGAGGGGCACCAGCAGTGCTGCGGGGGGTGGGAGGGCCTCAGGTCCTGAACAGGAGTTCCCCCCCTCCCCTGCCAGTGCCCCTCACTCCCAACCCGCAGCCCCTGCTAGCCCAGCCCTGGGCTCCCCCCCCCAGCTCTGCCGGTGCCCCTCACTCCCGACCCAGCGCAATGAAAACTGAGAACTCCCAACCTCATCCCCGGTGGGCTCTGTGCAGTGCCCGGGGACCACCCACCATCCTGGCACGCAGCCATCCAAGGAGTGGGGGGATTCGGGGGGACGCGAGTGAAGCCAGGCAGCAGGCAGGGGGGAGGGGGAAGACGCCCAGCACAGGGACCGAGAACGGACACAAGCAGCAAGAACCCTTGGTTCTATGGGGCTGAAATCCCAGGTGGCGCTTTGGCCGGGCACCGGCGGCTTTCACCCCCCCAGCACAGGGGGATTCCCCCAAACCCCCTCGCCAGGGAGCTGTGTGTGTGGACCCCTCAGCTCCATGGGCCCACCCAGAATGCCCTCGGGTGGAAGGATATGGGGCACCCCAGATTCTTGTCTGGAGGGAGTGGGCACCCCACTCCCATGGGAAGATGGTAACAGGTTGCTGGGGCATATGGACCTGACTGCCCCAGGAACAGGCACTGGGAGACCCCAAAATTCACTCTCACATGAGCACACGCCCCAGAATTCACGCTCACTGGGGGGGGGTGTACCCTGATGGGGGGGGGGGGGGGGGGAGAGAGGCTGGGCAGCTGCCCTGAATTCACACCTCTGCCTCTCTCCCTGGCTACGTCCCATTTCAGGGTTTGGGGTGGGGACTGGGCAAAGCGCCGCACAGGGCGATCTGCAACGGGGGTTGAGCTGAGGGGGGCTCCCCCTGAGGGGGACAGGCCCCGCGCCCCGAGCTGTCGGCCACCAGCCCTGCTGGGAGGAGCTGGGGGCGGAGGGAGGCCGGGGTCCAGGGAAGGGAGCCAAGGCCGTCAGGAGAATGAAGTCATGGAAAGTCGGGGCGGGCAGGGGGTGGGGGAACGACGGACGGAGGGGGAGCTGGGAGCTTCCCTGATGAGAAACCCAGAAAAGGACTGGAACCGAGTGGAGCCTAAAAATAACCTCCCGGACCGGCCCTGGCATGGGGCCGGGCTGGATCCTGGGGGGCTGATGGGGGCAGAGCTAGGACACAGGTGAATGGAGACAGCCCCACCCCCGAACAGTTCTGCAGGCCCTGCCAATGGGTCGCTCTGCCACAGCCCCCCAGGGTCACAGCTGTGCCGGGCAGCCAAGGGGGCTGCAGGTCGGGAGTGAGGGGCGCTGGGCTAGCGGGGGCTGCAGGTGGGGGGCAAGGCTAGAGGGTGGGAGCCCAGGGCTGGGGGGCACCGTCAGGGTTTGGGGGGGGCTGTTCAATTGGAGCTCGTTGCGGCTGATGGTGGCACGTGGTACTCTGACGGGGCGGCCAGCTAACCCCAGAGGTGCTGGCCCGTACCAGGGTCTGTTGCCTGGGCGCAGGCTGGTTGCCACGACAGGGCACCAGGCTGAGGCCTCCCCAACTCATTGCACAGACCCCACTGGGCTGGGAGTTCTCTGTCGGGATAGCCATTGCCCTGAAGACCCTGTGGCTTGGGATGGGGGGAGAGTCCAGGGCTGGTCTGGCAGGGGGCTGTGGGTCGGGAGTGAGGGGCACCGGCAGGGCTGGGGGTGTCAAGGGCTGGGGTACCAGGGGGCTGTGGGTCCGGAGTGAGGAGCACCCGGCAGGGCTCCTCACTCCAGTCCCCCCCCTCCCCCAGGAACCCCAGAGAGGACGGCGGATTGGAGACTGGCGGGTCACCTGAACTGGGACGCTTCCCCTGCATTTAGCGCAAGGGGGCTGGGTGCCAGGACTCCTGGGTTCTCTCCCGGCTCTGGGAAGGCAGCCAAGTCTAATCCCATAGAGTCCCTGCACCACAAAGTGCTACTGGGGGCTGAGGCTGTTTTCCACACTGGGCCCCCTCCCCCCACCTGGAATAGAACCCAGGCGTCCTGCTCCTTTTTCTGCCCCCGGCCGCTGCCTGGTCAGTCCCCTCCCCAGCCCCCCGGCTGCTCCTGAGCCCCAAGGAGCAGGTGCTGCCCAGGCTGACAGCTGGAGCGACCCCCAGCTCCCCGCATCGCATCACCCTGCCCCCACGGCTCCCAGCTCCCTACACAGCCCTGCCACTGCCCCCAGCCTCCCCCACAGCCCTGCCACTGCCCCCAGCCTCCCCCACAGCCCTTCTCCTCCCCCCTCCCCTGCGGATCCGCCCCCGCCCCCTAACTACCCCCTGCACCTGCCCTTCCCCCAGCTTCCCTTTGCACTGACCCTGCCCCCACCCCTGCAGCTCCCCCCGTTCTGGGCCCGTTCCCTCCCCCCACGTCCCCTTCCCTAACTCCTCCCAGCCCCACTGACCTGCCCCCCCATTCCCCCCAACTGACCAACCCCCCAGCCCCACTGACCTGCCCCCGCTCCCCTCCCCGACTGACCAACCCCCCCGCCCCACTGACCTGTCCCCCCATTCCCCCCGACTGACCGACCCCCCCGCCCCACTGACCTGCCTCCCCATTCCCCCCGACTGACCGACCCCCCAGCCCCACTGACCTGCCTCCCCATTCCCCCCGACTGACCAACCCTCCCAGCCCCACTGACCTGCCCCCGCTCCCCTCCCCGACTGACCAACCCTCCCAGCCCCACTGACCTGCCTCCCCATTCCCCCCGACTGACCGACCCCCCCCGCCCCACTGACCTGCCCCCCCGCTCCCGCTCCCAGCCCCGCCCCCACCTGGTGCAGGGCGCTGATCCCGTCCGCGTTGGTGCCGTTGACCAGGCCGGGCACGGGCCGCTCCCCGCCGGGCCCCCCCCGCAGCATGGCCCCGGCCTCGCCCAGCTCCCCCCCCGCGCAGGCGGCCAGGAACTCGGCGGCGCGCTCGAAGCGCACGGCCCGGGCGCGCGGCGGCCGCGGGGGGCAGGGCGGGGCCGGCGCCGCCTCCCACTGCCGGAGCTGCTCGCGCCGCCGCTCGCGGGCCGCCGCCGCCGCGCCCCCGTCCGCCGCCATCTTCCCGGCGCGGCCCCGCCGGCTTCCGTCCCCCGCCCCCTCCCGCTCGCGCCGCCGGCTTCCGTCCGGCCCTGGCCCCGCCCCCTCGCCGGCTTCCGTCCGATCCTGGCCCCGCCCCCTCCCGCCTTCCGTCCGGCCCTGGCCCCGCCCCCTCGCCGGCTTCCGTCCGATCCTGGCCCCGCCCCCTCCCGCCTTCCGTCCGGCCCTGGCCCCGCCCCCTCGCCGGCTTCCATCCGATCCTGGCCCCGCCCCCTCCCGCCTTCCGTCCAGCCTTGGCCCCGCCCCCTCGCCGGCTTCCGTACCCCGCCCCCTCCCGCCGCCGGCTTCCATCCGACCCTAGCCCCGCCCCCTCGCCGGCTTCCGTACCCCGCCCCCTCCCGCCGCCGGCATCCGTCCGACCCCGCCCCTCGCCGGCTTCTGTCCAGCCCTGGCCCCGCCCCCTCGCCGGCTTCCGTCCGGCCCTGGCCCCGCCCCCTCGCCGGGTTCCGTAGGGGCTCATGGGAAATGGAGTCTGTTCAGCCCGGGGCGGGGCCTGCCCGGGACTCTCCTCCCCTCGCCGGCATCGGTTCCCGGGGCGGGCCCCGCCCATTTGGCCTCACTCGAGTGGGCGGGGCGTCCCACGTGGGCGGGGCTTGGTAGAGTCCCGCCCCCCCCCCCCCCCGTCACGTCCTGGGCGGGGCTGTGCACGTGGGTTGCCGCGGGGGGCGGGTCATTCTCCGGCCCCCCTTCACCCCCCCCCCCACAGAGCACACGGAGGCAGCGTCTGGGCGGGCGGGAGGCCGGTTTATTGCCCGGGGGGGGGCAGGGCTCCCCCCCCCCCCCGGCTGAGGGCTGCGTGGGGCGGCGGGGGGGAGTTATCCGCGGGGGGGGCAGAGGCTGCTCCGTCTCCGGGCTCATTTCCAGCGGCCGCCCAGGCGGCCCTTGGGGGCCCCCTTCTTGCTGCGGAGAGAAAAGGGGGGGGTGAGAAAAGGCGTCAGCAGCCCCCCCAGATTCCCCCCCCCCACCGTGTCCCTCCCCCGGGCCTCACCCCACCAGCCCCGCTGCTCTCAGCCCCCTCCCCCACGGCCCAGCGCTGCCCCCCCCGGGGGCTGGGAGGGGGGAGAAGGATTTTGGGGGGTGGGTCTCTGGATCAGGACCCCAACCCCCCTCCCAAGCGAGGGAGATGGAGACTGCGGCGGCTACTCACAATTTCTGGGCATGGCTGATGCTGTTGTAGAGGATGTTAATCTGCAAAGGGGTGGAAGAACCAGTTGTTACCCAGCTGGGCCAGCCTCAGTTTACCCTCCCCACCCCACCCCCAGAGCCAGCCAATGCCCCACCCTGGGGCTGGATGGGAGCCGGCGCCCCATTCTTTCACCTCGTATTTCTGGCGCTTGAGTTTCTCCATGAGGTCAAACTTCTCCGACTCCAGCTGGTGGATCCAGTCGTGCAGCTCCTTGGCCTTCTCCCTGTGGGGCCAGAAGGAGGCGCTGTCAGGATCGGGGCAGCTGCTAGTCAGCCCCCGGCCCAGCAAGGTCCGCTCGTACCCAGAGTGCCCCGGGAAATGGCAGGCATGCTCCACACAAGGTAGTGGTGCTTGCTAGCCCCAGGGGCTCATGGGAACAAAGCGTAGAGCATCATGGGAAATGAGGGTATAGATGGCCAAGGTAGCAATGGTTGCTAACCCCAGGGGATCATGGGAAATGGGAACAAAGAGCAGAGCATCCAGGGAAATGGACACAGATGACCAAAGTAGCGGATTGGGTTCCTAACCTCAAGGGATTATGGGAAATGAGAACCAAGTGCAGAGCATCATGGGAAATGGGACCATAGATGGCCAAGGGGTAGCCATGGTTGCTAACCCCAAGGGATCATGGGAAATGAAGTCCCCTGAGTGCTCCCCCTCCCCCCCGTACCTCAGCTCATCCTCCCGCATGCTATCGATGTTTAGGGGCTTCCGTCGCTCGGCCAAGATCCGGTTCTTCATCTCCCGCCCCGTCTGCCGCTTGCCCCGTTTCTGCTCGGCCTGGCAAACAGGGCACGGGGGTCACGTCAACACAGGCTCCCTCCAGAGCCGGGCCCTCTAGGGTGGGTCTCAGGGGGCTGGTTATAGTGGGACCCCTCACCCGGCGCTGAGATGCGGCTGTCTCTGGGGTGGAACGCCGGGGTTGCTTATATGGTGACCCCTCACCCGGCGCTGAGATGCCTGTGGGGCAGGGCAGCTGGTGATTTTCAGACCACTCCCCATACTGCAGCAAGGGGACCAGCCCTGAGTCCACACCCCGATCCCTGCAGCACAGCGCCCCCCCATCCAATGTCCCTGTCCAACCTCTCTCCCCCCAGGTCCCCCCCGCTCCCTGACTCCCCCCTCACCTTGACCAGATAGCCACCGAAATGCGGCATGGTGGACAGAACCTTCTTCTTCTTGGCATCGTCTTCGGCCCGTTTCTTGGCCTCCTCCTCCTCCTTGCGCAGCTTCTCTTCCTGCATGGGGGGCGGGGGAGCAGAGCTGTCAGCCATGCGGCTGGGGGGGTACAGACTGGAGGGGATGACCTCCCCAGCCCAGGATGGGGAATGTGGAGGGACTCACCGCTAGCTTGGCCTGGCGTTCCCGCTCCTTCTCGGTCCGGAACCGCACCTGCTCGTTCCGTTCCGCTCGGCGGCGCTCCTGCCAGGGGCCCGGGAACGGGTCAGAGCATGGCCGGCCACCCACAGCACCCCCCGGCCGGCCCCACCTCTTCCCTGGAACCCACGATCCGCTTCCCTGCCTGCCACACCCACAATCCACCTGGCACGCTCCCCGGTACCCACAATCCACCTGGCACGCCCCCCCCCAGTACCTACAATCCCCTGTCCTGCCCCCCATACCCACAATTCCCTGCCCTGCCTCTTGTACCAACAATCCGCCTGGGATGCCCCCAGTACCCACAATCCCCTGCCCCCCATACCCACAATCCACCTGGCACGCCCCCTCATCCACAATCCCCTGCCCTATGTACCCACAAATCCCCCCCCCCGTGTGCCCCAGGACCCACAATTCTCTCCATCAAGCCGATGAGCTCCTCCTCCTCCTTCTTCCTCTGCTCGAAGTGTACGTCGATGAGCGTCTGCAGCTCCAGCAGGTCCTTCTCCATGCGCTTGCGGTGAATGTCCTGGGGGGCGGAGAGAGCGTGTGAGCTGGGGGGCACCCCACATGGGGGGGAGCGCCCCCTGCTGAGCACCTGGTACCTGCAACATAGCGCCTCCTGCTGAGTGCCTGTTCCCCCACAGCTCAGCACCCCCTGCCGAGCCCCCGCCCCGCTCCCTGCAGCCCAGTGCCCCCTGCTGAGCCCTCGCCCCCTGCAGCCCAGCGCCCCCTGCCGAGCCCCCCGCCCCCCTCCCTGCAGCCCAGCGCCCCCTGCTGAGCCCCCGCCCCCTGCAGCCCAGCGCCCCCTGCCGAGCCCCCGCCCCCCTCCCTGCAGCCCGGCAGGATCTTTCTTACGATACTCACATCAAAGTCCACTCTCTCCCCATCGGGGATCTTCGGGGGGGCCAGCTGGGGAACCACCGGCCTGCTGCGGGGCGGGCGGGGAGGAGGGATAAGAAATACAACAAAGAGGAAAGGGACTGATGCTTGACTGTTACAAGTTCAGACCCTGCCCAGCGCTGGGACTCGGCCCCTCTGAGGTGGGGCACGGGGGCTGGGCACACAGGGACCCCTCGCCCAGTGCTGGGATGCGGCCCCTCTGGGGTGGAGCGCGGGGGCTGGGTATAGGGGGACCCCTCGCCCGGTGCTGGGATGTGGCCCCTCTGGGGTGGAGCGCGGGGGCTGGGTCTACAGAGTCGCTCAGAGCATTGGGACAGCACTCCTGCCCAGGTTGTGGGGTTCCCTGCTCTGACTTGTGGGTGGAAATGGGGGATCCCCCATCTTACCCCCCTCCTCACGGGTACCGCAGTTACCTGGGTTTGGGACGCTCCTCTTCTGTGAAGAGAACAAGAGAAACATTGTTATTAGACAGAGAGATCGGGAAACAGTTTATGTGTGGGGGGAAATTGGGGGGACCCAGGGGGATGACACCCCAAAAAACTCTTAGCAAGAAAGCCCCTGATATGCTCCACCTGTATCCAGTTCAAATGTCAGGGTACCTTCATAAGGTGGGGTGAGAATTGATGTGGGGGGGGGGAATCCATGGACAGATGGCCCCCCTCAGACGGGGAAGAGAGAGTCCTGGCTGTTGAATAAAAAAAAAGGAAGGAAAAAAGGGAGGAAGAAAAATGTATCCCTGAAGAAGAGAAGAAAATCCATGAGGAGTGGGGGGCTGCAAAGTGGGGTACAGGGAGCGGCACCGGAGATCCAAGGGGGGGTGTCATAACATTAGCTGCGGAGAAGGGTTTGGGGGAGCATGATGCTGGAGGAAGCCAGGGGGCCAAACAAAAGAGTCCTTCCCGTGGAAGGTTTTTTGGGGGGCAAGTAAAGGGTTAGAGAAGGGGGTTGAGGAGGACGGGGCCCCAGGAAGGGGCCTGCAGTGGGGGAGGGGCTCCCCCACCCCAGAGGACACAGACTGGGTCCGTTGTGAGTAGTTTTAGAGGCAAGCAAACTCTGCGGCTGCCACGTCTCTATATGGATAGAGGCTCATATACATTCAGCGCCCCGCCCCCCAGCAGCTCCCTTCCAGCCCCCTCCTCCCAGTGCAGTCAGGGGTGACTCCGGATGGACCCGGGGGGAGCTAAGATCAGAATCCGGCCCTGACCCCATTGCAAACAGGAGTGACTCTGGATTCGGGGGTGGGGGACAGGACTGAGCTCCAAAGTCCTGACCCCATTGCGAACAGGAGTGACCCCGGATTGACCCTGGTGCAGCTGAGCTCAGATTCAGCTCTGACCCCATTGCAAACAGGAGTGACTCCAGATTGACCCAGGAGAGCTGAACTAAGGGTACATCTACACTACAGCGGGGAGTCGATTTAAGATACGCAAATTCAGCTACGTGAATAGCGTAGCTGAATTCGACATATTGCAGCCGACTTACCCCGTTGTGAGGACGGCGGCAAAATCGACTTCTGCCGCTTTTTGTCGGCGGCGCTTACTACCACCTCTGCTGGTGGAGTTAGAGCGCCGATTCCCGACGGGACGCGATAAATCGATCCCCGAGAGGTCGATTTCTACCCGCCGATTCAGGCGGGTAGTATAGACCAGACCTCAGATTCCAGCTCTGACCCCATTGCAAACAGGAGTGACTCCGGATTGACCCTGGCGAGGCTGAGCTCAGATTCCAGCTCTGACCCCACTGCAAACAGGAGTGATTCCGGGTTGACCCAGGAGAGCTGAGCTCAGATTCCAGCTCTGACCCTATTGCAAACGGGAGTGACTCCGGATTGACCCTGGGGAAGTTGCACTCAGTACTTCCCCCATGACAACAGAGCCCAGTGAATGTATATTTGGGTCACAGCCATGCACCCGGGAACCGAACTGTATTCCATACAGCAGCTGGGTGTATAGATACGTTCTTCCTGCCCAACCCCGGGCTGCACCCCGGACTCGTCACAGATACATGGGGAGCACGTGCCTCGCCACCCATGTATCGGGACCCGCGTCGGCTGGCCACGCACCCCGGGTTCGCAGGAGACCACGTCTATATCCCAGCCCAGCCTGGCCCTGCCCACGTGGGATTTACCACCCGCCCTGGCCCCCGGGCTGAGATATAGAGAGAAACATACGGGGGGGGGGAGCGCCCCGGGCAGAGCTGGGGCGGGGGCGTGCCAGGGACCAGGCTAGGGAAGGTGGAGGTGTCAGTCACTGGGGTGCAGGGATCTCCGGCCTCTAGGTGGCGCCCTCCCTCCATGCCAATAACCAGCAATTTCTATCCACCCCCGGCCAGTCCCCATCCATCCACCCCATCAATCCACCCCCAGCCACCCCCATCCATCCACCCACTCTATCCATCCCCAGTCACCCCTATCCATCCACCCCCTCAATCCACCCCCAGCCACCCCCATCCAGCCACCCCATCAATCCACCCCCAGCCACCCCCATCCATCCACCCCGTCTATCCACCCCCAGTCACCCCCATCCATCCACCCCCCTCTATTCACCCCCAGCCACCCCCATCCATCCACCCCCTCTATCCACCCCCAGTCACCCCCATCCAGCCACCCCCTCTATCCACCCCTAATCACCCCCATCCATCCACCCCACTCTATCCACCCCCAGCCACCCCCATCCATCCACCCCCTCTATCCACCCCAGCCACCCCATCCAGCCACCCCCCCTCTATCCACCCCCAGTCACCCCTATCCATCCACCCCCCTCTATCCACCCCCAGTCACCCCCATCCAGCCACCCCCTCTATCCACCCCCAGCCACCCCCATCCATCCACCCCCCTCTATCCATCCCCAGTCACCCCCATCCATCCACCCCCCTCTATTCACCCCCAGTCACCCCCATCCATCCACCCCCCTCTATCCACCCCCAGTCACCCCCATCCATCCACCCCCCTCTATTCACCCCCAGTCACCCCCATCCATCCACCCCCCTCTATCCACCCCATCACCCCTATCCATCCACCCCCTCTATCCACTCCCAGTCACCCCCATCCATCCACCCCCTCTATCCACCCCCAGCCACCCCCATCCATCCACCCCCTCTATCCACCCCCAGCCACCCTCATCCATCCACCCCCCTCTATCCACCCCTAATCACCCCCATCCATCCACCCCATCAATCCACCCCCAGCCACCCCCATCCAGCCACCCCCCCTCTATCCACCCCCAGTCTCCCCCATTGAGCCACCCCCCTCTATCCACCCCAGCCACCCCCATCCAGTCACCCCCTCTATCCACCCCCAGCACCCCCATGCATCCACCCCCCTGTATCCACCCCCAGCCACCCCCATCCATTCACCCCCGTCTATCCACACCCATCCAGCCACCCCCCTCTATCCACCCCCAATCACCCCCATCCAGCCACCCCCATGTCCATCCATCTGTAGCTGCCCCTTCTGGGGACTGGACAGTGCGGATGGACAGATGCGGGGAGGGTGCGATGCCTGAGAGGCCCAGGCCCTGGGGGGGGGGGGTGTGATTTACCCTGGGGGAGGCCTGGGGGGCCCAGCCCAGCTCTGCCCATCCCCCGCTGTGGCGGCGCCCCTGCCCCCTCAGCGGGGTGGGGGCTGGGGGTGCCCCATGGGAGCCCCCACCTCAGGGCTATTTCTCCAAGGAGGAAGCGAAGCAGGAAAATACCTGGGTCTGCGGCCGGCTGGGGTTCCTCAGACACTGCACACAGCCATGGGGTCGGGGGGGGGTTAAGAGCAGGTATGGAGGATGGGGAGGGGAGATTGGGGGAGGGGAGGGAAGATTGGGGGATGGGGGAGGATAGATCGGGGGTGGGGGGAGCGAGCGCAGGAGAGAAACGGAGAGGCGGTTAAACCAAGGCAGCTCGGGTGGGGGCCCGTTAAATCCGGTTACTCGTTAGTGGGGGGGGAACTCCCTCTCTGCCCCCCCTTTCAATGTCCCTGCCCATCTCCCTCTCCCACCCTGGTGAATCACAATGTTCCCCCCCCAACACATGCGGTGGGGGCTGGGATATGAGGAGAGAGGGACAGTGATGCAGTGGGGGGGTTAGGGGAGAAGGACCCTGCAGTGATGCAGTGGGGGACAGAGATGCAGTGGGTTTCTGTGGGGGAAGGGCCCTGCATTGGGGGGAGGGGGAGCCATGCAGTAATGGGGAGGGAGAAGGGTCCTGCAGTGATGCAGTGGGTGGCTGTGGGGGAAGGGCCCTGCAGTGACACAATGGGGGAGGACAGAGATGCAGTGGGGGGAGGGGGAGGGCACTGCAGTGATGCAGTGGGGGAGGAGGAAGGGCCCTGCAATGATGCAGTGCGGGGGACAGAGATGCAGTGGGTGGCTGTGGGGGAAGGGCCCTGCAGTGATGCAGTGGGGGAATGGGGGAAGGGCCCTGCGGTGATGCAGTGGGGGGAGGGGGAAGGGCGCTGCAGTGACGCAGTGGGGGAATGGGGGAAGGGGCCTGCGGTGATGCAGTGAGGGAGGGGGGAAGGGCACTGCAGTGTTGCAGTGGGGGGAGGGAGGAAGGGCCCTGCAGTGATGCAGTGGGGAGGGGACAGAGATGCAGTGGGTGGCTGTGGGGGAAGGGCCCTGCAGTGATGCAGTGGGGGGGGAGGACCCTGCAGTGATGCAGTGGGGGGAACAGAGATGCAGTGGGTGGCTGTGCGGGAAGGGCCCTGCAGTGATGCAGTGGGGGGAGGGAGGAAGGGCGCTGCAGTGATGCAGTGTGGGGGTGTCCCAGGTCAGGTACACACCTGACTCTAACACGGGCATCCTCCGTGCTGCCCCCACCCTGGCTGATGCCCCCATGGCCGCCCCACCCTCTGCCCCCAGGGGAGGAAAAAACCCTTCAGCCGACAAACTAGAAAGGAGGAAGCCTGTGAAGAGAAAACGTAACATGGACGAGAAAGCAAACGTGATGGGAACAGAACCCCGGAGTCCTGGCTCCCAGCCCCCCCTGCTCTTCCCACTAGATCCCACTTCCCTCCCAGAGCCGGGGAGAGAGCCCAGGAGTCCTGGCCCCCAGCCGCTGCCCCCGCCCCATTCTACCCCTAGCCCCCACTCCCATCAAGTTGCTTCTTCCTGATTCCAGCCGGACTGTGAGGTCTCTGCTCCTGGTGACCTAGAGGAAAGAGGGGGGTCCCCGTGGCACGGGGGAGGGCAGGTGTGTGCAGCTGTCTCACCTTCCTCCTCCTCGGCCTGCTCAGCCAGTTCCTCTTCTTCAGAGAGAGAGAAAGAAAGAGAGCGAGGGGTTAGTGCTGGGCTGCACGTTCCCGGGGTCCCATCTCAGGGGGCAGATTGCAAGAGTTGGGGGGGTGGTGTCTGTGGGGAAGGTTTGGGGGGGGTGTAATGCTGGGCCACAGAAGATTAAACAAATTAGCAGGTTGGGTGACCTGGAAGCAACCCTTGAGGATGTTTCAAAAGGGCACAGCCACGGTGAACAAGGCCATTCCTGGTAGACAGGTATCAGAGCCGTGTTGAGGCGCCTCGAGCCTTTAACCCGTTTGCCAGCACTGTTAGAGACTCAAAGAGCAGCTGCTAAATGTGTCTCCGTTTACCGCAAGCTATTGAATTAGCTGGTAGACGCTGCATCCATCCCGTTCCTAACCCCTAATGCTCCGCCGCTGGCTTCTAGCGACTTGGAGAGCAAATCTTATCTGCCAGATGGGATGTGTGATGTAATAAGGCCTTGGTCCTCATCTGTCCTCGAAACTCGCAGCTCACCCTTTGGGAACCTTGTCTTTTATTCTTCCTAAGCAGTCTCAGGTTTCGGGATTGAGGATTGTCCCTGAGTGTGTGTTTGGTGGGGGGTGAGGGGGAAGAGCTGAAATATTCATTGACCGGGAAGCGATTGTGTCTCATCCTTTGGGATTAGAAAGAACCTCACCCAGGGCGAAATGGGGTTTTGAATAACCTTTCACTACATTCGACTGGGCTGACTGGATGGGACCCTAAAGGGGATTAACCGGTCTGGTGCCGCAGAAGCTGGTTTGTTACTGGCTTGGTCAACCTGATTGTAAACCACCCATTTTTTGGTGGGGGGATCGGCTGCCTTGGTTCTTGCAGTCTGCCCTGAGGGTCGCCTTCTCAGTGCAGCCCATCCAGGCAACCGGTCACAGGGGGGAAGGGTTTTTTTGGGGGGTGGGGGGAACCAGGCCTTGCAGGGTCTCCCCAAGGCTGTGATAGCCCCGGCCAGGAAGCCGGTGGCTCCGTCCCTTCCCCTGCAGCCACCTCCTCTGGGGGGAAAAGACAGATGGTCAGAGACAGATGTGGGGTTGGGGGAGCTGGGACCCTCCACCCCGCCTCCCTTCATCCATCCCCCTTCCCCTTCATCCATCACCCCACCCCACACCCTTCCCTCTCCCCCTCATGCTAGGGCCAGACCTAGAGCATATTTGACTTCCGACACAAATTTGATGATTTAAAGGGGAACGGATCCCCCACCCCACCCCACCTCTGATTCCATTCAGAAGAGCAGCTAAGTCTGTGAAAGAAGGAGGATTCCTGGCCAAGCAGACTTGCCCTTTAAGAAGGCTGGTCCTACAAATACTTGTCTGCAGACAGAAATTGAAACATTAAAGGGAAGTTGGGGGTGGGGCATAGGGAAGCCACTTTGCCATCCTGTTTTAGGGGCTGATAAATCTGCAGAGCCCACAAAAGACTATGTTGGAAGGTGACTTTCCCTTTAAGAGGGCGGGCCCTACCAATAGTTGTCTGCAGACAGAAATTTAAAAATTAAAGGGGAGTTGGAGGGTGATTCTAATAATGATGCCCCTAAATCCAGCCCCTCCCAAGGTAGCAGTGGGGCAGCCATAAGGTCAAATAACCAAAAAATAGAGCAATGATTAATAATATACATACAAAACAGCCTTTAAGGGAAAGTAGCGTGCTGAACGGTGTTGAAATTTATTAATAATTTCTGATGGATAGTAATTATTACCCTTCAGTCATTAAATACTAAAATCTGTATGTAGTACATTAGTAAGAATTTATAAGTGATTATGAACACCCATTAGTAAACATTTCAATATAAAATATCTATATAAATTAATACTTTGTATTGATTAGCCATCTGTTGTTAAATATTTGAATATAAAGTATGCAAATAAATGATTAACCAATTATTATTTATAATTATTAACCACCAGTTATTGATATTTAAATATTAAAATGTGTATATAATAAATTGTTAACCATTTCTTATTGGTAACTGTTAACCATCTGCCATTAAATATTTGACTCTTAAAATCTGTATGGAATCATTAAATTATCAGCCATTTATTATTGATAGTAATTACCTCTCCATCATTAAATCTTTGAATAGTAAAATATGTAACCAATAATTACATTATTAACCATTATATATCATCATTAACCACCTGTCATTATCTAAGTAAGCATTAAAATTGTATATAACGATTAAATTACCAACCATTATTGATAATACACCTCTACCTCGATAGAACGCTGTCCTCGGGAGCCAAAAAATCGTACCGCGTTATAGGTGAAACCGCGTTATATCGAACTTGCTTTGATCCACCGGAGTGCGCAGCCCCCCCGCCCCCCCGCCGAGCACTGCTTTACCGCGTTATATCCGAATTTGTGTTATATCGGGTCACGTTATATCGGGGTAGAGGTGTAATTCTAACCTGCTATCATTAAATATTTTGAATATTCAAATATTTACCTAATAATTATACTCTCTGTTATTGTTCGTAATTGTTAGCCAGAATAAATATTACAATCTAAACAGGCTAAGTAAATGATTAACCATTTAGTATTGGAAATCGTTATGAGCCACCTGTCATTGATTATTTGTCTGTTAATGCAACTACACAATGGTGAAGTTGCTAACCATTATTTCATCCCTGATTGGCTATTAACGGGTTATTAACCACACTAGATTGTGCCGATTGCCCTATTAGGTAAGAAGAGGATCCTATCATGGGACAAATCCCTCTATGTCCATTGTAACCCGACCCGATTATCCGGCTTGGCCTAAGAACAAATGGGGGTGAAGCGACTGAGAAGGGAAACTCCTGGCCTGACCCAGCCGAGGGGGTCTGGGCCTCTTCCCTGGCCACCCGTCCCCCCAGGGGCTCGGACGACTCCTGCCCCAGACTGACCCACTGGGGTCTTCTCCTCCTCTGTCATTCCCAGCGGAGCACCCCAGTCATTAATAATGGCTAGTTAACAGCGACCAAGGATTAACTGATTGTGGTGGCGGAAGGGGGGAAGCGTCACGTACCTTCATGCTGCTCCCTGGGGAGAAAAGGAGAGAGAGAGAGAAGCTTGTTGCATATTAGTGTAGCGAGCACCTGGCCTGGGTCCTGACCCATCCAGGGCTGCTGTGTGCCAGGATCCCCCTGCCTTCCCAGGGATAAGATCCATGGGGCAGCCCAACTTAATTCAGTTCCAGGGTGGGGACTGGCTGGCTCAGGGGGGGCAGGGAATGCGGCATGGGGCCTGTCCCCTCTAGGGGGCGCTGCCTCCCATCCGACCCCAGGGCAGGGGACTGGCTGGCTCAGGGGGGCAGGGAATGGGGCACGGGGCCTTTCCCTTCTAGGAGACACTGGCTCCCATCCAGCCCCAGGACGAGGACTGGCTGGTTTGGGGGGGGGGGGTTTACTTACTCCTCATACTCCACCTCTTCTGCGTCAGACATGATGGTGGCTGATGGGGTTCACCTGGGGGGGCAGAAATAGACACAGATCAGCACTTCGGTGGTGGGGGGAGTTTGGTGGGGTAAGATTTCAGGGCTGGACTAGCAGGGGGCTGCGGGTCGGGAGTGAGGGGCACCGGCAGGGCTGGGGGGAGCCCAGGGCTGGGCTGGCAGGGGCTGCGGGTCGGGAGTGAGGGGCACCGGCAGGGCTGGGGGGAGCCCAGGGCTGGGCTAGCAGGGGCTGCGGGTCGGGAGTGAGGGGCACCGGCAGGGCTGAGGGGAGCCCAGGGCTGGGCTAGCAGGGGGCTGCGGGTCGGGAGTGAGGGGCACCAGCAGGGCTGGGGGGAGCCCAGAGCTGGGCTAGCAGGGGCTGCGGGTCGGGAGTGAGGGGCACCGGCAGGGCTGGGGGGAGCCCAGGGCTGGGCTAGCAGGGGCTGCGGGTCGGGAGTGAGGGGCACCGGCAGGGCTGAGGGGAGCCCAGGGCTGGGCTAGCAGGGGGCTGCGGGTCGGGAGTGAGGGGCACCGGCAGGGCTGGGGGGAGCCCAGAGCTGGGCTAGCAGGGGCTGCGGGTCGGGAGTGAGGGGCACCGGCAGGGCTGGGGGGAGCCCAGGGCTGGGCTAGCAGGGGCTGCGGGTTGGGAGTGAGGGGCACTGGCAGGGCTGGGGTGGGGGGGCAGGGCTGGGCTAGCAGAAACTGCGTGTCGGGAGTAAGGGGCACCGGCAGCACCCCGGGATCAGGGCCGGGGGATGGGCTGTCCTTGGGGTGCCCTCAGAGCTCGGGGTGCACCGGGGGGGGCAAGGGGGGAGCCGGCAGCTGCTGAAAGGTCACAGCTATTTCGGGATCTGGCTGCCATTGTCTCCTGCATTTGTGTCTCTGTGTCTCTAAATAACAATGCGAGCGGGCGGGAAGCCAGGTGCCGGGATCTGCCCTGTGCCAGCCCCGCTCCCTCCCACTCCGCCCCCCTGCTGTCACTCCTGCGCCGAGCGTCCGGGTCTCAGCCCGGCTGAGAGATGGAGCCGCTCCGCTCCCCGGGGCCTCCGGGGGCACCGTCCTCTGGCTCCCCGCACCCCCTGGCTTACTGCCAGGCAGGTGTGAGCTCGGGGGCAGGTTCAGGGGTGAATTTGGGGGGCAGGCTGGGGGAGTTCAGGGAGGAGTTTGGGGGGATCAGGGGGAATCGGCGAAGGGTTTGCGGGCCAGGAGTGGATTTGGGGGGGAAGAGTCAGGAGGAGTTTGGGGGGATCAGGGGGGATCAGCGAAGGGTTTGCGGGCCAGGAGTGGATTTGGGGGGGAAGAGTCAGGAGGAGTTTGGGGGGATGGTTCAGGGGGGTTGGGTGGCTTTGGGAGGGAGGATTTGGGGGGTCCTGGGTGACAGAAGTGTTTGGGGGGCCAGCTGGGAGTTTGGGGGGAAGGTTCTGGGGATCAGGGGTGAGTTTGGGGGGAAGGTTTGGTGGGGCTGGGGGTGGCGTTGGGGGGGTCGGGGCATGACTTTGGGGGAAGGTTATGGGGTGCATTCAGGAGGAAGGACTGGGAGGTCAGGGGTCTATGGCAGTTCTGTATTTCACCACAGATACCCCCCAGTGGGGGACCCCAGGTGCCCCTGGCCTGTAGCACCCCCCAGGCACCCCCGGCCCTGCAGCGCCCCCAGACTCCCCAGCTCTGCAACCCCCCTGCAGGCCCCCCAGCCCTGGTACCTGGGGATGGGCAGTTGGTTCAAGGCTCCTCACGCTCCACACAGAGTCACTCTCTGCGCTGTCGGGGGGGGGATTTATTAGGGGGAACTGGACACCAGGCCCCCCCAGCTCCCTCCCACACGATTGGCCGGAGGGGGTGTGACATGCCCGTGATGTCATCGGCAAATTCCTAGGGGGAAAATTCATATTAATAGGACCAGGGGGACATGACCAGACAGATGGATTTTTGGAGGGATGCTGTGAGCTTCCCCACAGCAGTGCCCCCAGCTAGGGACCCCGGCGCTGCAAGCTTCCCCACAGCAGTGCCCCAGCTGGGGACCATGGCACTGTAATCTTCCCCAGAGCAGTGCCCCAACTGGGGACCCCGGCGCTGCGAGCTTCCCCACAGCAGTGCCCCCAGCCAAGGAGGGCAGGAGGTTGGAGAGAGTGAAAGAATAGACACTGCTGGGTTCTGATTCCATTGTTCCAGAGATGCCTGGGCTGAAATGTCAGGGTAACCTGAGCTTCTGCAGCTGTCAGAGGGGAGATAAACATAGCCGGGGTGGGGGGTTCAGGAGTGAGGGGCACTGGCAGATCTGGGGGGGAGCCCAGGGCTGGTCTGGCAGGGGGCTGCGGGTCGGGAGTGAGGGGCACCGGCAGGGCTGGGGGGAGCCCAGGGCTGGGCTAGCAAGTTGGGGAATTCTGTAGAAAGAATCCAGGCCTCCCAGGCACAGTTGGGGGGGGGGGAGGGGGAGGGAAAGCCAGGACTCCTGGGTTCTCTCCCTGGCTCTGGGAGGGGAGTGGGGTCTGGTGGGTTAGAGATTGGGGGGGCTGGGAGCCAGGACTCCTGGGTTCTCTCCCTGGCTCTGGGAGGGGAGTGGGGTCTGGTGGGTTAGAGTTTGGGGGGCTGGGCGCTAGGACTCCTGGGTTCTATCCCCAGGTACCTGATCTCACCCCCAGTCCCCGCGCACCTGTCACTGCGGTGGGAACATTTCTCAGCTTTGTTCTATACTGGGAGTAGTGAGCTCACGGGGCTGGCACTGCCTGTGCCATGGGGGCACAGCTGGGGGAGAAGGGAGTCTGCCGGGGGGTGGGGAGGGGAGAGATCAATCCATCCCACATCCCCCCTGGCCAGCCAGCCACCCCCAGCCACCGAGCTGCCCCCCGCAGCGGCCTGGGAACGGGCAGCCCACGAAATAAACCCACCACCACATCACACTGCTTTGCCTTCCCCTCCCTGGCCTTGTCTCTCTGCTGTGGGAAGGGGGAAGCCGCCAGTGGGCGAAGTGCCCCAAATCCCCCCTTTCAAGATACACTGGGAAGGCTTGCAGCCGGTTCCTTTGGGCCCATGCCAGGTCACGAGCGAACTGAGCCGCATCAGGCCTCAGGCGCTGGGAAACGGGGACGCGCCACCTTCGCAAATTAGGAGACGCCGACTGTATTTCCCTGGCTGGTGAGATGTTACCGGACTAGCCGGGGGATGCTCCACCTCTGTTCCCGTGGGTTGATGCTGAGATCAAAGGGGGACATTGGCGGCGAGAGGAACCGGGTGGTGGAACCGTCCCGGCGTCGCTAGTTCGATCTGGAGTTTGTGGTAAACGGTCTAAGAACCTTGGAATGGTAAATGTCCTGATGCCAGTTCCCCAAACTTTTCACGTCACCCCCCGCCTTTACCCCTGTGCGTAACAACCCCGCACCCTCCCCAGGAGCTGTGGCCGGGAGCCGGGGCCAGGGCTGGAGCTGCGGCCAAGCCAAGAGCCAGGGGCCGCCGCTGGGAGTTGGGCTGGCGGGGGAGCGCAGCTGGGGGTGGGGCTGGGGCCGCGATCAAGGCCCGAGACTGGGGGCGGGGCTGGGGGCGGGGCCTGAGGCTGGGAGTGGGGCTGGGGGCGGGGCCACGGCTGGAGGTGGGGCTGGAGGTGGAGCTGGGACCAGGAGCGGGGCTGCGGTCAGGGCCAGCAGCTGGGTGCAGAGTCGGGAGATGAGACCAGGGCAGGGACGGCTCCAGGCAGGTGCTTGGGGTGGCCACTCCGGAGAGGGGCGGCAGGTCCAGCTGTTCGGCGGCAATTTGGCGGACGGTCCCTCACTCCCGCTCGGAGCGAAGGACCTCCCGCCGAAGTGCCACCGCAGATCACGATCGCGGCTTTTTTTTTTGGCTGCTTGGGGTGGCCAAAACCGTGGAGCCGGCCATGGACCAGGGCCACAGCTGGGGGCAGGGCCGGAGCAGAGCTGTGGGCAGACCGGGTCTGTGTGGTGCTCCCTCCCCGCCCCCCATGGGGGCTGGCCCGGGCCTCGCCGTACGCCCCCAAACATTCCTCCACGCCCCCCACTGCCTCAATGCAGCTAATTCCCTGTGTCTCCCCAGGAAACAGAATTGACTTCACGGCCACAATGGAGGTCTCGAGTCGCCGGACCGAGGTCTCCCGCGCTGGTGGGGACCCCCCCCCCCACGCCAGCTCTCATGGGGGAATCCACACAGACATGCCTTACGGGCGCCCGATCGCATTCTCACCCGTGCAGCTCAGTCCGAAACAGCTTCTAGCGACACAGCAGCTCCTCGCCTGGCCAACGAACCCGCCCTAAAATCTCCCCAGACCCGTGTGGCTAACGAGCCTTTCACCAGGACGCTCTCTCGCACCGTTTCCTCCTCAGGACATCTCCAAAGAATGGGCTGGAAGCAGGTACTTGGGGAAGAACTGAAATATTCACCGACCGGGCGGGGAACGTGTCCGACCTCTCAGGATTGGTAGAACTTTTTACTTAGGTGCGGAGTTTTATTTTTCCCCGGGGGTGCTCTGCCCCAAGGCCCCGCCCCCCTTTTGCCCCCCCAAGGCCCTGCCCCCACTCCGCCCCTGCCCCGAGACCCCGCCCTTGCCCCACCTCTTCCTGCCTCTGCTCCGCCCCCTCCCTGAGGCCGCTGCCCGCCCGCTGCCCGCTGCTCGCTGCTCTCCACCCTCCCACAAGCGCCTCCCCCAGCCACTGCAGTTTCACCTTTTGCCCACCAGAGGGCGCTGTGGTGATAGTACAAAGCAGCAGCTCCTGGCCAGCTAGGGAAGACAAAGAGCCCGCCTTCTTTGCAATGCCTGTCAGGCCAGGTCAGGAGACGGGGGCTATGGGGAGATAGATAGCGTGGGCATCTGGGGGGGTCAGACAGGGGCTCATAAGGGGTAGTGGGGGAGGACAGACTGGGGCAGGGACTGAATGGGAGTGGAGGCGCAGGGCTAAAGGGGGGAGGGAGGTGCAGGGCCACATGGTGATGGGGTAGGAGTTCAGAGCTACATAGGGACAGAGGGTGGCTGAGTGTAGGCACAGAGACACATGGGGCCAGGGGGCACAGGAACACATAGGGACAGGGTGGCTGGGTGGGGGCACAGAGACACATGGGGACAGGGGGCACAGGGACACATAGGGACAGGGTGGCTGGGTGGGGGAACAGAGACATATGGGGACAAGGGGAGGGGGTAGAGGGACACATAGGGATGGGGGGAGAGGGTGCAGGGCCACGTGGGGATGGGGGGAGTGGGTGTCTGAGTGGGGGCGGAGGGACACATGTGGACAGAGGATGCGAGGACACAGGGGGGTGCTGGAACACACGGGGACAGGGGCAGATGTGCCTGACTGAATGGGAGAGGTTGGGGTCAGCCAGGGTCTGCATGGGGGAAGCTCCCTAACAATCCCTCCCCACCCACCCCCCAAAAAACCTGTTCCATACTTTTCCCTCCCATACCCAACAAAGCTTCAAGTTCACACCCAGGTTCCTTCCTAGCAATTTACTTCCCTCTCCCTCAGCTCCTCCGTTACCCCTGACTGCCCCCAGCCTTTGCGCTGCTTCTGAGGGGTGCAGGAAATACGGTTCTGAATTATTACTCTGAGTTCGGTATTAATATATACAGTAAGGAAACTATTTGTCAAAAAAAAACATTTCCTGAATCTTTTTTGTTATCTGTATTGTTACAGTTGTACTTGCTGACAGGTATTTTGAAATAAATGACCAAAAAATAATTGAAGGTAGTGTGATTATCTTGTGTTATTTTGACAAATAAAATATGCAGAATTTTGTAGAATCTTAAAATATTGTGCGCAGAATTTTCAATTTTTTGGCGCAGAATTCCCCCAGGAGTAAAACTCTCAACCCTTTTAAACTGGGTAACATCTAGATTAAGCAGTTGTTCTCACCCCACTGGCTATTGCTGTTCATAGGACACAGATGTTGCAGTCTTCAGCCTTCTGAGTGTCCTTGTTGCCTGCAGCATAAGTGGGGGAGGAGATAAGGCAAAACATGGGGCCCCCGCGCTCTATTTTATACCCTCAGTCCATGTGCTTGGAGAACACAAGTCCAGGCATGTCTGGGGGGGCCTTGCTGAGTCCCCCAGCAACACCCTGATATGTCTCCTGTGAGTGAGTCATTGAATTGTAACTCCCGTGCAGGACAATGGCTGGTGATGTTGTCACGGCGTCCCCGGGCGATGCTCTGGAACTGCTCCCTACGAAGCCAGTCAGGACTCTGGTGAAGTCTCCTCTTTGTGAGCAGACTGTTTCCAGGGCAAGAAGCTCACACAGCTTCGACCTTCCTGGGTCTGACCCCGGAGCATTCAGCATCCCCGTCCCCTTGTGCGCCTCCCGCAGCGAGTCCGCCCAGGCGGGGTCCTGGGGAAGCCAGAGGGTCCTGCACCCCAACTCTGCAGTTAGACGTGACTCTCAGCCAGCCGGGAAAACAGAAGGTTTATTAGACGATAGGAACACGGGATAAAACAGAGCTTGTGGGTACAGAAAACAGGACCCTTGAGTCAGGTCCATCTTGTAGCCCAGGAGGCCAGAACCCCCCCTGACTCCCTCCATTTCCCCAGCCAGCTCCAAACTGAAACTCTCCAGCCCCTCCTCTGGCCTTTGTCTCTTTCCGGGGCCAGGAGGTCACCTGATCTCTTTGTTCCCCAACACCTTCAGTTGGCACCTTGCAGGGGAGGAGCCCAGGCAATCAGTTACCAGGAGACAGGGCGTCGGCCATTCTCTGAGCAGACAGCATCACACCTGCCCTCTAAGGCTCTGCAACAATCACACCCCCTTATTCCACCACCTAGATATCTAAGAACTGCATAAGGGAAACTGAGGCACCCACACAGTATTCAGAGAAAACATTAAGAACATTCCCACTTTGTCACAGATGTCTCTTCAGCGGGTTGGTTACCTCCCTTGTCAGTGTCTCTGGAGAGCTCGTATCTGGACATCTCCCACACCCACCAGTGACAACCCAACAACACAGTCTCATTAACGATGTACATATGTAGCTAGAACAGCGACTTTCAGCAGCGCATAACCTGTCCCACGATATGTCACACGGCCAGCTTTATATGCAAGATCACAATTATATATAAATGAGGAATATGGGGGTTACAGGACGCTCCCCCAAGGTATAAAATGCCACAGTGGGAGCCCAGGCAGGGGCGCCATTTAGGTGGGGCGGGAATGGCTCTAGTCCCCCCCCTCCCCGCCCTCAGGTTTCGAAATGGAGGTCTACCCCCCTAGCCCCCCCCCGATGGCGCTTTTAACTGCAACACAGCAATGCCTTTCATCTCTTGTGATATGAGACAAGTTCCCAAGATGGGAGCAGCCCAGCCTTTGGGGCAGGGGGTTTGTTTATGAACAGAAGCTGGGTGATTAAGATAACAACAAGCTTGTAACTAAAGTAAATTAGGGATCCTTAGATGCTCCTGAAAGCGTTGGCAGGCGCGCCAGTTAAAAGATTGGAAACAAAGGGTAGGAATGAATGGAGAGAGGTAAATAGGGGTGTCCCCAGGGATCTGGATTGGGCCCAGTCGTATTCAACACATTCATAAATGATGTGGAAAAAGGGGTAAACAATGAGGTGGCAAAATTTGCAGGTGATACAAAACTACTCAAGTATCAGGGGGTCGCAGTGTTAGTCTGTATCCAGAAAAACAAGGAGGAGTCCAGTGGCACCTTAAAGACTGACAGATTTATTTGGGCATAAGCTTCCGTGGGTAAAAAACCACTTTTCGAATGCAGGGAGTGAAAGTGACAGATGCAGGCATTATATACTGACCCATGGAGAGCAGGGAGTTACTTCGCAAGTGGAGAACCAGTGTTGACAGGGTCAATTCGATCAGGGTGGATCTGAAGTGTTTTCGTTCAAGTATAGCTACTTTTAAATCTGTTATAGAATATCCAGGGAGATTGAAGTGTTCACTTACTGGCTTTTGTATGTTACCATTCCTGATGTCCGATCTGTGTCCATTTATTCTTTTGCGGAGGGACTGTCCGGTTTGGCCAATGTACATGGCAGAGGGGCATTGCTGGCACATGATGGCATAGATCACATTAGTAGATGTGCAGGTGAATGAGCCCTTGATGGTGTGGCTGATGTGGTTGGGTCCTCTGATGGAGTCGCTAGAGTAGATATGGGGACAGAGTAGGCAACGAGGTTTGCTACAGGGATTGGTTCCTGGGTTAGTGTTTTTGGTGTGTGGTGTGTAGTTGCTGGTAAGTATTTGCTTCAGGTTGGGGGGCTGTCTCTAAGGCTAGGTCTGCACTACCCGCCTGAATCGGCGGGTAGAAATCGACCTCTCGGGGATCGATTTATCGCGTCCCATCGGGACGCGACAATCAATCCCCGAATCGACGCTCTTACTCCACCAGCAGAGGTGGGAGTAAGCGCCGTCGACGGGAAGCTGCAGAGGTCGATTTTGCCGCCGTCCCTACAGCGAGGTAAGTCGGCTGCGATACGTCAAATTCAATTTGCGTATCTTAAATCGACTCCCCCCTGTAGTGAAGACCTGCCCGCAAAAGCCGAACATGTCCGGGAAAATCAGGACATGTGGGGCCGGGGGTGCGGGGTCGGGCCGGGGGCTGGGCCGGGGGCTGGGCCGGCAGTGCTGAGCCGGGGGTCGGGAGCCGGGCCGGGGGCCGGTGCTGAGCCGGGGGCCGGGGCCAGGCTGCCGGTGCTGGGCTGGGGGCCGGGGGTGCTGGGCTGGGGGCCAGGGGTGCTGGGCTGGCGGTGCTGGGCCGGGGGCCGGGGGTGCTGGGCCGGGGGTGCTGGGCTGGGGGCCAGGGGTGCTGGGCTGGCGGTGCTGGGCCGGGGGCCAGGGGTGCTGGGCCGGGGGTGCTGGGCCGGGGGCCAGGGCCGAGCCGGCAGTGCTGGGCCGGGCCGGCAGTGCTGGGCCCGGGCCGGGGGCGGGCACCCCAGGGCCCGAGCTGAGTCAGGCTGGAGACACCGGGGGGGGGGGCCAGACTGGGCTGCGCTTCCTCCCCCCACTGCCCCCCCGCTTACCTGCTGCCTGCTTCAGGCTTCCCGCGAATCAAATGTTCGCGGGAAGCAGGGGAGGGGGCAGAGCTGGTGCGGGGCCAGGGCCCCATGGAGTGTCCTCTTTTTGGACACTCAAAATATGGTAACCCTATCAGAGAGAGAAGGGCCTGGCTGCAGGGAGCTAGAGACAGGGTACCTGAGTGGAGCAGGGCTGGGGAAAGGCAGAGGAGCTGGGGAGCTCCAGCCTGGAAAGCCCCAGGCTGCGGCCTAGCATTGGGCTAAAAGGTACTGGGGGTTGCAGAGGGCAGCCCAGAGGTAGGCCAAGGCAGCAGGTGCAAACCCAACCTTGCC
Source organism: Malaclemys terrapin pileata (assembly GCF_027887155.1). NCBI lineage: Eukaryota > Metazoa > Chordata > Testudines > Emydidae > Malaclemys > Malaclemys terrapin. The sequence continues at coordinate 38,616 of NW_026530191.1, read as the reverse complement.
AGTGATAAGTAGGTGGATACTGCAGTCTGCCCCAGGGCGCGGGGCTAGACCATGACTGGCAGCAACCTTATACTGAGGTGAGGTGGGGATCGTGGGTGGGGGTTCCCTGGGGAGGGGAGACCCTAAGACTGAAGGGGTACTGCTAGGGGGCAGCACCCCAGGTACAAGGGCACCGGGATCCAGGGAGGGACATGGGGCCCAGAGGACAGGCGGATCACCGGCCTGCAGAGGGCGCTCCGGAGCTGGAACGAGCTAATTCCCAGAAGTCACCAGCAGGAGGTGCCGCATGGGGTGAGTCTCTCACACTTACAGTGAGTGAGGACAATGGCTGGTGATGTCTGTTCAGCACCCGCCCACGGGTTGGTTACCTCCCTTGTCAGTGTCTCCGGAGGGCTCGTATCTGGGCACCTCCCACACCCACCAGTGACAACCCGACAACGCCTTCTCATAACGGCACAGGCACTAATGGTGTGCATATTTTGATGGGACAGTGGGTTGCAGCAGATCATAACCTGTCCCACGATACCTCACACGGCCTGGTTTATATGCCAGGTCACAATGATATACAAAGCAGGAATATGGGGGTTACAGGGCGCGTCCCCGAGGTGTCACAGTTTCTGGGGAGCGGGCTTATATTTTCCTAATGTCCAACCTAGACCTCCCTCGCTGCAATTTTCAGACCGGACTGTGATTAATCTCTGAGCAAAAGTATTGCCAAGCTTAAAATGAACAAAGGTATTGTCAGCGTTAGGCCTCAAACTTCCGCTTTGCAGAGGTGAAGAGGGCACACTTTGCAGAGGTGAAGAGGGCACACTTTGCAGAGGTGAAGAGGGCACACTTTGCAGAGGTGAAGAGGGCACACTTTGCAGAAATAAGCTAAGACTTGTGGTCAAAACGCGCTGCAACCAGATAACACTTTCTAACTCCTGTAAAAGGAGATAAGTTGTGCCCCTGGGCACAGCTTGTCTAACCCACCATTAAAACAGTTGGCTACAAAAAAATAAGTAAGTATAAGTTATACGGTCAAAGCGACAACACTAACCACAAAGATTTGGCTGACCCTAATTGGTCGGTCTGTTTTAAGACATGGCGGACAGATCAGATAAAAAGTACGAAAGCACGGGACTGTGTGTGTGTTTCGGTCATAAGGGAAATCTGACCCACACCCCCTGAATGGAAGGGACGTGCGCTTCACCACCATCTGTACCTGGCCAGTGCGGAAAACGACCAACTGAAGGGTAATGTATTTTCGGGCAAATGCAGGGTAAGTTATGGAGTAAAGAAGTCTGGTTGCTTGGGCAGAATTGCTCTCAAGTTGTATCACTACTATAGTGTTAAGATAATAGTAAATAGCTAATGAATGATAACTTTACATGTATTTGTGCTTGTCTTCAGAATAACTTGCCATTTATATTAATCCTTATTCAGTGCTGGTCTTTAATCTCGCTTTTCTTATTTTGCCTGTGTTGCCTTTATAGTCGAAAGTCATTAAAAACCTTTTTTTGAGGAATAATCAGTAGTTTTAATTTTTCTTATACGGGCACTACTCAACCCCATTACATCTGTGTTGGGTGGTGGGAAGTAGTGATCATCCAGGGCCCAATTAGGGTCCTGGCGGGTGCCTCCCTCTTCCTTTATCTCCGCACGGACGTGTTAGATGGGAAGTGGGACAGCGGCCTTGCTTGGAAATGTTCGCGGTGGATAGTTGCTAACGGGGCTGGGGAGAGAGATCTCCTGCTTGGGCCACATCCCCACATCGAGGCACGTTTGTCCCCCGGTGGTAGGGTGACCAGACGTCCCGATATTATCGGGACAGCCCAATTTTAGGGAACTTGTCCCGACCTTACATTGGTCGGGACGTCTGGTCACCCTATATGAGGGGGACTGTGGCAAGCCGGCGTTGCTGGCGCCACTCACCTTTCCTCCCTGGGCCCTGGGGCAGCGCGCAACTGAGCTCCCGGCGCGGCGGTGCCAGCCCACGGGGCCCCCCGCCTGGCCGGCAGAAGCCTGCAGAGAACAGCCCTGCCCCTGCCCCGGCACACGGAGCGGCAGCGAGGAGGTCTCACTCTGCTGCGTGCTGCAGCGGGGTGGGACTTATAGACTCCAGCAGCAGGCGTCAGGCAGAGAGCCCCCCCCCCCCGCCCCTGCCCCCTTCCCCTCGACCCGACCCGACCCTAGGAAGGGGCCAGAGGGACTGGGAGGGACCTGCCTGCTGGATGCTTCCTGGGAGCCGCTCCAGACAAGCACTGCTGGGCTCACCTGGCCCCCTGGCAGGTCCCTCTGGGGGGGCTCCCCTCAGACCCACTGCCCTCAGCCCCCACCCTGACCCTGTTCCCTCAGCCTCCCCCGCAGTCCCCCCTGCGCCCCCACCCTCAATCCACTGCCCTCAGCCCCCCTGACCCTGTTCCCTCAGCCTCCCCCGCAGTCCCCCCTGTGCCCCCCACCCTCAATCCACTGCCCTCAGGCCTATGACCCTGTTCCCTCTGCCTCCCCCACAGTCTCCCCTGTGCCCCCCACCCTCAATCCACTGCCCTCAGTCCCTGACCCTGTTCCCTCAGCCTCCCCCGCAGTCCCCCCTGTGCTCCCCACCCTCAATCCACTGCCCTCAGTCCCTGACCCTGACCCTGTTCCCTCAGCCTCCCCCAGTCTCCCCTGTGCCCCCCACCCTCAATCCACTGCCCTCAGCCCCCACCCTGACCCTGTTCCCTCAGCCTCCCCCAGTCTCCCCTGTGCCCCCCACCCTCAATCCACTGCCCTCAGCCCCCACCCTGACCCTGTTCCCTCAGCCTCCCCCAGTCTCCCCTGTGCCCCCCACCCTCAATCCACTGCCCTCAGCCCCCACCCTGACCCTGTTTCCTCAGCCCCCACCCTGACCCTGTTTCCTCAGCCTCCCCCGCAGTCCCCCCGTGCCCCCACCCTCAATCTACTGCTCTCAGCCCCCCTGACCCTGTTCCCTCTGCCTCCCCCACAGTCCCTCCTCTCCCCTGATCATCTCACCCGACCCACTGCCCTCAGCCCCCACCCTGACCCTGTTCCCTCTGCCTCCCCCACAGTCCCTCCCCTCCCCCATCATCTCACCCGACCCACTGCCCTCAGCCCCCCTGACCCTATTCCCTCAGCCTCCCCCGCAGTCCCCCCTGCGCCCCCACCCTCAATCCACTGCCCTCAGTCCCTGCCCCTGTTCCAACAGCCCCTCTCCTCCCCTCCCCGCCTCGCCCTCCCTCCCTCCCCCCGATCATCTCACCCCGCATGGATGTGGAAATCTGTCCCGGATTCCAGGCTGTCATTAGCCCCTGGCGCAAAAGATCAGCAGAGGTTTCCAAAGGGAAGTTTGCTGTCTTTGCTCGGACCCAAACGTTTTCACTTAAAAAATAAATAAATAAATACCCAAACCCATCCTGGCACCCACCTGCTCTGTCCAGATTTGCTGTTATCCCTGTTGAGGCCAAAGTGGTTTGAAAAATTAAAAATCCTTGACACCATTGTGTTGCTTCCCCCCATGTTGCCGGTTAATCTGATGGACCTGCCGATAATGACTAAAGATGAATGCCCTGGGAGCAATGTGTCAGGCAGACAGTTTGTGAAGTAGGAATGTGAACGCTGAAGCCCTCACAAAATGCAGAGGCTTTTCTTAACCTGAGCACTGAAAAAGAGCCAGATCCCCTGCGTGGGTTTGAAAGTGACAAGAGCCTAGCGACTGCCCAGAGCAGCGCCAGGTTTGAAGTGACGAGGAGGGTCTGTGTCATGAAGTCTGCATTTCCACTGAGGACTCTTCCATTGCCAGGGTAGCGCTGGTGCAGGTCTGCCGCCTGGCACAGCAATGCTGAGAGGTGCCAGTGTAGACCTGACCCACTGCCCTCAGCTCCTGCCCTGACCCTGTTCCCTCAGCCTCCCCCGCAGTCCCCCTGTACCTCCCACCCCGAACCCACTGCCCTCAGTCCCTGCCCCCGTACCAACAGCCTCCCCCACAGTCCCCCTGCTCCCCCCAACCCACTGCCCTCAGCCTTGCCCTACCCCAAATCTCTTCTTCAGCCTCCCCCATCATCCCACCCCCATCGCTCCCCCTGCTGTCCCACCCCCTCAACTTCCCCCCATTCCAGTCCTGCTCCCCTCTGTCTCATCCCTCCAGACCCTGTCCCTCTTCCCAACCCCCCGACCCTCCCCAGCCCAGTCCCGTTGTCTCCCCCGCCCTGCCCCACTCTACACAGCTCTCTCTACCCTGTCCCATTCATGCTCCTCTCAGCCCCTACCCTACTCCCCCCATCCCAGTCCTGTCCCCCTCAGTTCCTCCACCCTGCTTCCCCCGGTCCATCCCCACACACCCACCGACTCCCTCGACCTCCCTCCCCCCAATCCCACTGCCTGGACCCACCCCCGTCCCACTCAGGACATGCAGGAAAAAGAAGCAATGGGCTTAAATTGTAGCAAGGGAGATTTAGGTTAGACATTAGGAAAAACTTCCTAACTGTAGAGGTGGTTAAGCACTGGACAAATTACCCAGAGAGGTTATGGAGTAGCAATCATTGGAGTTTTTTAAGCGGTTAGACAAACACCTGTCAAGGATGGTCTAGTTGTTATTACTCAGTCCTGCCTCGGTGCAGGGGTTTGACTAGATGACCTGTTGATGTCCCTTCCAGTCCTACATTTCTGTGATTCACACTGAATTGCCTTGTGCCACGGTCTAGTAGTAGTGGCACACAGTTCTCTGACATGCAGGTTTATAAAATTGTAGTTAATATACAGTTTAGAGCAGAGCAGTTTTAAAGCTCGGCATGTTCAGACCAACTGAGCTGAAAATTGTGATCTATAGTATTCAAAACTATTAAGATGTGGCTGAAATAAAATTAGCCTGAATTGCTCAACGATATCAATGGAATCAGCATTGCGCTGCTCTATATTGTAAAACATTACAGTGAAATCTTGCAAGTATTCCATAGCACGCCGCCTTGCCCAAGTGGTAACTAAGCAGAACATCCTCCTGTTTCAACATTCTTAACTTGTATCCCACAGCTCCTAGAAGTTGTTGGTTGGTTGGTTGTTTTTTCAAACGCTGAATGTTGCTAAGTTATGAGTTTTAACAGGTTTTTTTATTCTAAAATTGTTTTCCAAATATTCTTAAACTCCCAGTTGATGCCCCGCTGATGTTCATTGTGAAAAGTATTGCAGGTCTAATAATAATATTTGGCACTTTTGTAATTCACTGTCCAACATGTGTTTTGTGCCCTCCTCTGGTGGATTTTTAGGCCTGGTCTACACTGGGGTGGGGGTGGGGGGAAATTGATCTAAGATGCTTCGACTTCAGCTACGCTATTCACATAGCTGAAATTGCGTATCTTAGATCGATTTACCTTGGGTTCTCACGGCGCGGGATCGATGGCCGCGGCTCCCCCGTCGACTCCGCTACCGCCACTCGCTCTGGTGGAGTTCTGGAGTCGATGGGGAGCGCGTTCGGGGATCGATCGCTACCCGCCGATACGGCAGGTAGTTTGGACGTACCCTTAGAGGATAACTGTATAGCTACCAGCTAAGGGAGTTATATCTTGAACTCAAGTAGTAGACGCTCATGCTTCTAAGTCTGGATGGCTCGGGTTCGATCTTTGGTGACTAGCTATGATGGAGGTGGCTACACTTATCATCCCTTTAATCAGAGGTTCTGAATATGGTTTGTTGTAGGCAGAGCTAGCCTATAGTTAAGCAACCGAAAATTTAGAATGGAAAGTGTTGAAATGTTGGGCAGCCGTATCATTTTGCCAGTCTGGAACAAACATCCCATCTGAGGGACAGGGGCGGGGAGAGAGGAGAATGAGACAGGACCAGGAAACTGGGACAAGGAATCCAGAGCGGTAGTGGGGGGCAGTTGAAATCAGATGAGGAGCTGGGGCGGGTTAGACAGCAATAGGATAGACATAGACTGGAGGGGACGGGAAAGAAGGGTCTTTGACTACTAGAGACCACTCCGTCCAGGAGCCTGGAATAGACCCAGGATTCCTGAGTTTCACAGTCCTCTTCTGTCAGCAGATATCTGTGAAACCCAGTGGCAAAAAAAGTGTCTCATCCCCCTATAGAGCTGATCTATCACATATAGGACGACAACCTACTGCCTCTGCCGTCACTTACTCCATTAGCTCACGTGGCAGAAGTCTGTGCAGTGGATCTAAAGGTTCATCGGCAGGGTTGGAGCCATGCGAGTTTCACGATGATTCCACGTCAGAATTTCTGGGGCAGTTCAGTTTTGATTTTTACAAAAAAACCCTGGGGAAATGCGTACAGAAATAGGGTGACCAGATGCCTAAATAGAGGACTCTCGTGCAGGAGTAGAGAGGTTATTTTATCTCTGTACTTGGCACTGGTGCAACCACTGCTGGGATCCTGTGTCCAGTTCTGGGGTGCACAATTTAAGAAGGATATTGATAAATTGGAGAGTGTTCAGAGAAGAGTCACAAGACTGATTAAAGGATTCTAAAACATGCCTTATAGTTATCAACTCAAGGCCCTCAATCTATTTAGCTTAACAAAAAGGTTAAGAAGTGACGTGGTTATAGACTGTAAGTATCTACATGGGGAACAAATCGTTAATAATGGGCACTTCAGTCTAGCAGAGAAAGGTAGACAACGAGCCAACGGTCAGAAGTTGCAGCTAGACAAATTCAGACTGGGTATAAGGCATATCTTTTCAATGGTGAGAGTAATTAACGATTAACAATATTCTAAGGGTCATGGTGTTTTTCTAAAATCTATCCTCTAGGAATTATGTTGGGAAAGTTCTATGTCTGTGCTATACAGGAGGTGAGACCAGGTGATCACCGGATCCCTTCTGGCTTTATAATCTCAGAACTAGGTACATCAATTCACATGCAAAATTCTCATTGAATTCAATAGGTGTCCTTGCCCTGTGGCTTGTGGTGCGGGCTGCAGCAGGGGCCGTACAACCCCTCTCGCAGCTTCCTAGGGCCCCCTCTCATGGCTCTGTGCACCTGTGTCTGTCGTTGTCGTCCTCCCCGCCCCCGGCTCGCTCAATGTGTCCTGATATTTCACTCTTGCGATCTGGTCACCCTACCCGGTGGCTGCCGTATTGTGAAGGATGTGGGCCATCGGGGATGAGACGCGTGGCTAGAAAGTGTTAAGCATCCTGCAAAATAAATAACCCTCAAAGGACAGGTGGGGAGATCATGTTTGTGTTTTTGTGCATTGTGACAAAGTTCCTCCTCTATCTTGGTGGGTCCTGCGCTTATTGGCAGATTTGCTCACCTCAGAGATTCACCATGTGGGTTGGGGAACAGCCCAGAGACCTTCCCCTCTGGTAGAACCCACAGTCCAGGTCAATTCCTCCTGTGTCTGATCAGGAGTTGGGAGGTTTGGGGGGAACCCAGGCCCACCCTCTACTCCGGGTTCCAGCCCAGGACCCTGTGGACTGCAGCTGTCTATAGTGCCTCCTGTAACAGCTGCATGACAGCTACAACTCCCTGGGCTACTTCCCCATGGCCTCCTCCAAACACCTTCCTTATTCTCACCACAGGACCTTCCTCCTGATGTCTGATAACGCTTGTGCTCCTCAGTCCTCCAGCAATACGGCTTCCCACTCTCAGCCCCTAGTACCTCTTGCTCCCAGCTCCTTGCATGCACACTACAAACTGAAGTGAGGTCCTTTTTAAACTCAGGTGCCCTGATTAGCCTGTCCTAATTGATTCTAGCAGTTTCTTCTTAATTGGCTCCAGGTGTCCTAATTAGCCTGCCGGCAAGTTCCTGCTTGTTCTGGAACTGCTCCTGTTACTTTACCCAAGGAAAAGGGATCTACTTAATCTGGGACTAATATATCTGACTTCTAACACACTCCTGTATCCATCTGGCCTGACCCTGTCGCAGTATTTACATACCTATGAGTAGGGTGGACAATGTAATGAGTTGGGTGGACCCTGTCTGTGCTGTATTCGGATCATTCAGAGGTCAAAAGACCATCTTAGCATTTAAATGAATTGTAAACACGGGATATCCCTCTGTATTCATCTCTCTTTGAAATGTCCTGTGAATGGTGGAAGAACAAGCAAATGGCCTTATGTTAATTCATATGGCTAAGTACCGGTGATGGACCTCCTTCAACGTCCTCCTCATTACCTTTTGTTCCACAAGGAAATCCCAACTTGTCAAAAGACATGAAATTATATAAAAGCTTCTTGGCTCCAGATCTGCTTAAACTTTATCAGGGGAGATCTGAGTCACCAGACTGAGGTCCCAGTTATGCTGGTCCGCCCTGAATATGAGATTTGGACATTGGAATATAAACATGAACTATTTCTGAAAGAACTCCTCACAGCTACGAAGCTCACCATCCCCGCTATGAATCTGCACCTCAATGAATTGCACTCCTGTCTGTGTGTATATTGATCTTTTAACCAGACTCTCTCTCACTTGTTTTTAATAAATTTTAGTTTAGTTAATAAGAATTGGCTGTAGCGTGTATTTGGGTGAGATCTGGAATATTCAGTAACCTGGGAGGTGATGTGTCCGCTCCTTTGGGATTGGTGGAACCTTTTCTTTTATATGATGAAATACGATTTACAGAAATTCTCATCATATTCAACGTGGGTACCTGGATGGAGGCCTGAGGCTGGATCACTTGAAGGGAACTGTTATTTGGACGTCTGAGTAACCAGTGAGGTAATAAAGAAACGGTTTTATGCTGGTTTGGTGAATCTAAGTATTGGAATAGCCACCAGCTTTTGGGAGGTTTGGCTGCTCCATTCTTTGCAGTTCATCCTAATTGAGTGACAGCTGACTCCCCACTGGCACCCCGGTCACATTGGCGTAGTCCTGCTTGGATGCACATTACCCCCGGTTAATTGGGTTTTCGGATCAGAACCACACGCTTGTCAAAATGCAATTTTGATATTGGAGAGTTTAAGGGTTAAAAATCAGTTACAGTGAGTGACCCATGACCAAGGTCCTGACAGAAAAAATCTGGAAGAATTGTGCTCACAGAGAAAGAAAGGCCCCAGAGCAGGAACTGAGACAACTGTTAATTGAAGAGTGGTAAGGAAGCAGCCCCAGTGAAAATGCTTGCCGTGAGAATTGAAGGAAAGGAAAAATAGCTGATTTGGAGGGAGAAGCTGCTGAAAGAGAACACCTGTGGTTTGAACCTAAACAAACAATGGCAGATATTCGATTGCAGGAACTAGAAGCTAAGGCAGAAGTTGGACAGATGTACGCTCCAGTTCAAAAGAATAAAGGGACAACAGGAACTGTATCATCCTGAAAAACCAGCTCCTTTCAACAGCAAAGATGGGGATAGAATCTCTCCAGTTTGTAACAACGTTGGTGTGTTGATTGACTCTAAGCCGGTGTCTGTTGGTAACCAAATTCACCCCAACACGGCCCCCTTTTATGTAAATCCTTTTACTGTGAACTCGAGTGAAGGTAACCCCATAACTTGTGCAGAGAATGTAAAAGTCAATGGTAAACGCGGTTCAGGGCAAATGACAGCTTCTAACGTCACTCTTGTTAAAGCAGATCTTACCAAAGAGGAAGATTACTTACGAAATAAGCGTGTGAATGTTGTAATCCGCTCTGAGTTTACTGTACGTGTGCCTTTCGCCAGAAGCCATCTGGATTGGAATGGTGTTAAACATGAAGTTATCGCTGGTGTAGAAGTTATGGCCTAAGAATCTTTTAATTGGGGATGATATTAAAGCTTTGTTCAGTCAGGTTGACATAAATCAGTCTCGGGCAAGAAATAACCCTGAACCTGTGTCTACTAGGGGCAAGGATTTGCCTACGGAGAGTTTCTCCAAATGTTTGTCTGAGGAAGATGGCTGTTTATCAGTGCAAAGAAGCAGGGCAGATGTGGAAAACATTTCTGAGTGTCTCTCTGGTCTCTCCGAAGTGAATCGGGCATTCGATACGGCTCAGGGAAATGTTTCTCTAGAGCAGCGGTTCCCAAACTTTAACAACCTGTGAACCCCTTTCACTAAAATGTCAAGTCTCGCGAACCTCCTCCCAAAAATGAATGTTTCCAGGGATTTTCTCCTTTACCGGAGTATCCATTATAAAAGCCGTGATCTGGGAAATATAACATTTGTTTGTATGACGTGCTTATTACACGCTATTTATTATTATTGATCATGACAGTATTTTTATTACATTATGAAAACAGCAACACTCTTCCAAGATCTCACTTTCGTCGCTTGTATCGCTTTGAATAAGCCTGTTATGAGACAAGGCTCCTATGTTTCATCAAGGAGCATCAGATGTGAAACAGCAGGAAGGTATTTAAGAAACCAACTCAAAGAGTTCCTCCTACGCAAGCATTCAGGTCTTGGGCAGTCCAGGCCAACAACGCACAATTTAACAAAGCTTAAATTTGTTCTTCATAATAATTTTAAAAACAATACTAGCTGCCTATTTCATTTTAAAAACCGCAAAAAATATCCACCTCCCTTTCCATTTCTTGTGAGTCTTGAAGTTTAAATCTCCTCAGTGTGATGGATATGCTTGCTTTGATCTGCTTAGCTCTTGGAAGTCCAGGGGCTCCGGGCTGCTGGCCCCGTGCTGCCCAGGGTCCCTACGGGCAACTCTGTCCGCCATTGGGGAATTTTTTCTCGAGAACCCCCTGTAACATTTTGCAAACCCCCAGGGATTCACGAACCCCAGTTTGGGAACCACTGCCCTAGAGCAAATTAAAGTTGGAGCTCAGGTTAAAGCCCTAATTGAGGAAGAAAAGGGTAGATTTTTTTTTTATGAGTGATAAATTGTTGGCTAGTAAAGCTTGGGAGAGTAAGCCCGACCCAGGTAAAAGTGACGTGGTTACAGTAGTGCAGTGTTATGGGACATTATTTGTGGAGAACAGCAGTTTATCTGTAGGGAGTGGCAACTTGCCAGGTAAGGAATCTGTCTCACTGCCCAGGCATGTGTCTGAAATCAGCCATGGGTGTTGGGACAAAGAAAAAGATACCTCCAATTGTTTGTCTGCTTTGAATAGCAGCATGCCTGCAGCCTGCTGGGGAAAAGTTTGGCTCTAGTTCTCCGTCTGTAAAGCAGTCAGAAGAAGCCTGTCAGCCTACGATGGTTGAAAATGTATCAGCTGACTCAGAACTGATTCTGGATACAACTAAAGCCCGGGAAGGAAGTGGTCCTAAATTGGTGTCTGCTAGGGATGATGCATCCGAAGAAGTGGGCTGTAGTCCACGAAAGCTTATGCTCTAATAAATTTGTTAGTCTCTAAGGTGCCACAAGTACTCCTGTTCTTTTTGCAGATACAGACTAACACGGCTGCTACTCTGAAGCTAGGGATGATGACATTGTAACCAGGTTGCATCCAGTTGATGTCATAAATAGCTCCCAGAGACCAAGCGATTCAGGTGCTTCTATTTTGCCTGTTTCTAGTGTGTTGCTGGGTGAAGATATGACAACCTTGTCTGATCCGGGTGATATCGGAGCACAAGGAAAGCACGAAGGTGATTGGACATTGTTACCTGCTGACCGTGTGGAAACGTGGAACAAGGAAAAGAATGCATCGAATCTTGTGACTATGAAGTCGAGCAGTTTACCTGAAAGGGGGTTTTGTGAAAATCCACCTGCTGGGGCCAGAGGTGATTCTGGATGTATGTGAAACTCCAAAGGAGTTTGGTGATTTGTCTGGGCCCAAGTCGAGTCTGGACATAAACAAAGCTCAGAAAGAACCGGTTGCAGTGCAGGCTATCGCAGAAGGAAAGGAATTTCTTTGTGAAGTCCGTGAAAAGGAATTGTTTCCATTCACTCTTAATGGGCCATTGTTGATAGTAAACAATCTCTCTTTGGAGGAAAGTGTGGTGGTGCCTAGCGAAAATGAATCCACTGAATTTGCTTTGAAAAAATCCAGTGTGAATAGCTGGGAGGAGATTTCAGACGGAATAAAAATTGTCAGGGAGTTTAAACAGCCCTGTAAGCTTCACCCGTTTGTTGGCGGAAACAACATTGTTGGGACATGAATGTCTCCGTGTTGATTCTTTAAGTCAGCAATCCGTGACTCAGGGACTTAGGAAAGATTGGGTTACTGGTTTTTCAGAGCAGAACAGCCTTATGACCAAACCCACAAGGATGCTGGGAAAAGCAGGCAAACTCTCCTCTCTAGGTATTTTGGAGATGTCTTGTAGTCTCTCAGGGTATGTCTACACTACAAAATTAAGTCGATTTTATAGAAGTCAATCTTTAGAAAGCGATTTTATGGTCGACCGTGTATGTCCCCACTAAGCGCAGTAAGTCGGCGGAGCTGTGGCTAGCATCGACTCACGGAGTGGTGCACTGTGGGTAGCTATCCCACAGACCCCGCTGCCCATTGGAATTCTGGGTTAAGTTCCCAATGCCCGATGGGGCGAAAACATTGTCGCAGGTGGTTTTGGGTGCATGTCGTCAGTCGCCCCTCCCTCCCTCCTTGAAAGCAACGGCAAACAATCATTTTGCGCCTTTTTTCCTGGGTTACCCGTGCAGACGCCATAGCACAGAAAGCATGGAGCCCGCTCAGCTCAGCACTGCTGTTGCGAGCATTGTAAACACCTCGCGCATTATCCTGCAGTATGTGCAGAACCTGGCTAGGAGACGCCAGCATGAGGACGATTGTGAGGAGGACATGGACGCAGACGTTCCTGAAAGCACGGGATGTGGCAATTGGGACATCATGGTGGCAGTGGGGCAGGTTGATACAGTGGAATGCCGATTCTGGCGAACAAGCACAGACTGGTGGGTCCGCATAGTGTTGCAGGAATGGGATGATTCCCAATGGCTGTGCAACTTTTGCATACATAATGCCACTTTCATGAAACTTTGTGAGTTGCTTTCCCCTGCCTTGAAGCGCCAGAATACCAAGATGAGAGCTGCCCTGACAGTTGAGAACCGAGTGGCGATAGCCCTGTGGAAGCTTGCAAAGCCTGACTACTACCGGTCAGTCGGGAATCAATTTGGAGTGGGCAAATCTACCGTGGGGGCTGCTGTGATCCAAGTAGCCAACGCAATCACTGAGCTGCTGCTATCAAGGGTAGTGACTCTGGGAAATGTGCAGGTCATAGTGGATGGCTTTGCTGCAATGGGATTCCCTAACTGTGGTGGGGCGATAGATGGAACCCATATCCCTATCTTGGCACTGGACCACCAAGCCAACCAGTACGTAAATCGCAAGGGGTACTTCTCAATGGTGCTGCAAGCACTGGTGGATCACAAGGGATGTTTCACCGACATCAGCGTGGGATGGCCGGGAAAGGTGCATGATGCTCGCATCTTTTGGAACTCTGGGCTGTTCGAAAAGGTGCAAGAAGGGACTTTTTTCCCAGACCAGAAAATGACCATTGGGGATGTTGAAATGCCTATCGTTACCCTTGGGGACCCAGCCTACCCCTTGCCCCCATGGCTCATGAAGCCGTACACAGGCAGCCTGGACAGCAGTAAAGAGCAGTTCAACTATAGGCTAAGCAAGTGCAGAATGGTGGTAGAATGTGCCTTTGGACGTTTAAAAGCCCGCTGGCGCTGTTTGCTGACTAGGTTAGACCTCAGCGCAACCAATATTCCCATTATCAGAGGGGTAGCCGTGTTAGTCTGAATCTGTAAAAAGCAACAGAGGGTCCTGTGGCACCTTTAAGACTAACAGAAGTATTGGGAGCATAAGCTTTCGTGGGTAAGAACCTCACTTCTTCAGATGCACTTCTTCACTTGCATCTGAAGAAGTGAGGTTCTTACCCACGAAAGCTTATGCTCCCAATACTTCTATTAGTCTTAAAGGTGCCACAGGACCCTCTGTTGCTTCTAACAAAGTAAAGCGTCCACCCTAAAAAGAAAAGCTACACTAGAAGGAAGATCAAAACCAGATCCGAGGCTGAAAGTCTCGTCTGCAATTGACGGGTGATCAATCACCAAACCCAGAGGCAGCGTGACACAGCAAGACCTATAGACTCTGGATTCAAACTAAAGCCTACAAAAAGGATGGGTGAGATGGAAGACTGTGGAGGGTAACATTCTGCTGTCAGCATGGAAGGGCATCAGTGCATGCCCAACAGAGACCCAGCTCGTCCTTGTGCCCGGCTTTCCTGGCCAGTTACCGCCACAAGCTACGAACCCAAGCTGCAAACTCAAGCCACGAACCCAAGCTACGTTCAGGACTGGTAACTATGCAGCAGCTGCAGAACATCTGGTGTGTGTGTGTGTGTGTATTAAGATATCAGTTATTAGTCATAAATCAAATTATCATAATAAATGTGGCATCTTTGTCTTCCCCCTGAAAAGATCCTGTGTGGTTTTGTCAGTATAACATCCCCAGACTCACCCTCCAGCCCCTCCTCCTCTGGGCTTTGTTCCTATCCCAGTCCAGGAGGTCACCTGATTCCTTTGTTCTCCAACACCTTTAGCTATCACCTTGCGGGGGGGAGGGCCCAGGCCATCAGTTGCCAGGAGACAGTGTCGGCCATTTATGTGCACTGGCCCTTTGCTCTGCAAAAATTACACCCCCTTATCCCACCACCTAGCGACTTAAGAACTGCATCGGGGAAACTGAGGCACCCACACAGTATTCAGAGGAAACATTAAGAACAGTCCCACTTCGTCACACATGTGGAAGCAGAGATTGGGAAGGGAAGGACAAAAGACCCTTGAGTCGATCATGGTAGTGAAAATGGACGGTATCTCTATAAGACAGAGTCCAGCCTTGGAATTGGTAAAGGTTGAGGCTCTGAAAACTAGTAAACAAGCTACTGTCTGTGTTGATGCAAATTACCTGACTGACTGGGGCGGGGGAGGGAGGGGAGACTTGCCTGTAGCGAGTATCAGGGGGTAGCCGTGTTAGTCTGTATCTACAAAAACAACAAGGAGTCTGGTGGCACCTTAAAGATGAACAGATTTATTTGGGCATGAGCTTTCGTGAGTAAAAACCTCACTTCTTCAGATGCAGGGAGTGAAAGTGACAGATGCAGGCATTATATACAGACACATGGAGAGCAGGGAGTTACTTCACAAGTGGAGAACCAGTGTTGACAGGGCCGATTCAATCAGGGTGGATGTAGTCCACTGTTACCAGATGTGCCCATTACTTTGGGGTATGCTCATTTATTCGGGTTACTCCTCTGGGGAAGGGGGTTCTGTAATCCTGTCAATGTGCTGCTTGTGTCATTTGTCTTTTCATATAGAGCTTTTTACTTCTCCCTTCTGCAAGTCCCCTCCCAATGGCGCGACGCTGCAGGACCTCGGTTCCCCAGGGCTGGGTTACACCCGCCCCAGAACCAGATGAACACACACACACATTAACAGAGCAAGTCTGAGCGGACCGGGTCAATCAGCACTGTCAAGCTGACCCCTTATATGTCTCTGGACTCACTGGCTGGAGGAAGCAGCACTTTCAAGCTGTCTCTCCTTATATGCCCCTGGGCTCCATGGACTGGGTCAAGCAGCACTTTCAAGCTATTACCCTTCTGCGTCCCAGATTCAGCACGTCCCTATCCCCACTCCCCCAACACCATTGTACTGGCAGTAACCTACTCGATGAGCAAACCCCGCAATATTTTGGGCGCTGCAGGGATCTTTAGCTTAGGTAAAAGAAGCGTTGCTGTAGAATCGTAGAATATCAGGGTTGGAAGGGACCTCAGGAGGTCATCTAGTCCAACCCCCTGCTCAAAGCAGGACCAATTCCCAACGAAATCAAAGTGAATGGGGGAAGCTACAAACACAAACGAGTGAAGTTCAGCAACAGAGAGAGAAGCAACCAACTTAACCATAGAAGTTATTTATTGAATGATAGTGATAACTACACAAGAAGGACTAAACCAACCTAACATACATGATTAAAGGTTAATACCTAAGGTAGAAAGGAAAACAGAGAGAGAGAAAAAGGGGGGATCTCACCCACTCCATGAGGCTTGAACTGGTCAGGGTTCCCAGGGGATGGTGGTAGCTGAGGGTCCTGAATGCTGGAGACAGGCAGAGCCCCCAGCACGATCAGTCAGAAGATGGAGTTCCAGTGGAACTGATGCATAGTTTGGATCTAAGCATCAGAACCCTGACTAGAGGGTGAGTAGGGATTTTTGTAGAGAAATTACAATGGTTGAAGGGAGAACACTAGATTTGTTTATGGGTAAACTGATGACTCAAGGGTTTTCTTTAGACTAGACA
>NW_026530191.1:0-17500 GCF_027887155.1 Malaclemys terrapin pileata | reverse complement strand
GGTGGGGAAAGCAGCAGGCCGGGAACCTGCCCCCCAGCGACCCCTGACATTTCTACCCCACAATGCAGTGGGACAAGCTCCCACAAGGCCTCATACCACAGCTCTGCCGGGGCCCCTCACTCCTGACCCACAGCCTCTGCTAGTCCAGCCCTGGGCTCCCCCCAGCCCTGCTGGTGCCCCTCATTCCCGACCCGCAGCCCCTGCTAGCCCAGCCCTGGGCTCCCCCCAGCCCTGCCGGTGCCCCTCACTCCCGACCCGCAGCCCCCTGCTAGCCCAGCCCTGACCCCCCCCAGCCCTGCCGGTGCCCCTCACTCCCGACCCGCAGCCCCTGCTAACCCAGCCCTGGGCTCCCCCCAGCCCTGCCGGTGCCCCTCACTCCCGACCCGCAGCCCCTGCTAACCCAGCCCTGGGCTCCCCCCAGCCCTGCCGGTGCCCCTCACTCCCAACCCGCAGCCTCCTGCTAGCCCAGCCCTGGGCTCCCCCCAGGGCTGGGGGAGGGGGGAGCAATTTCCCCTTTGCTTCAGTTCAGCTCCAATGCAAAGCAAATAAGGAACAATTCCTGGAGCCGGAAAAATGGCTGGGAAGGGACCGTGGTATCCGGATAGGGGCTGTACCGAGCCCTGCCCTCCCCACCCCCAGCCACTAGGCCCCACTCCCCTCCCAGAGCCCTGGAGATAAGGTCACCAGACGGCTTGTTTTTAAAGGGACAGTCCCGTATTTTACCCTCCTGCAGCTGTCCCGACTTCTTCTTAAAAACGGGCAAATTGTCCGGTCGTTTCTGTCCCCCCCCATCAGTACTGGCCGGATCCCTGCTCGCCAGCCGCCCACCACCAGCAGTGAGCAGCGACGGGCCGACGACAGGGGTGGGTGTGCGAGGCTGGTAATGGGGCAAAGATGCAGCGTGTGGGGCCGGCCACTCCCCTGCTGGTCCATCAGCGCAGACCCCGCAGCGCCGGCTCCTGGCCAGCAGGGTCCTGCCCCCAGGGAGCGCGGGGCTGCTCTGTCCCCTTGGCACCTCCCCTGCTGAGCCCCCCCTCTGGCTGGGATCACTGAGGCCCCTGCAGTCAGGTTCCCTGGGCCCTGGGGCACAATGCAGCCGTAGGGCTTAACCCCTTCCTGCCCGCGCGGTAGCTGGGGGACAGGAAGTGGCTGGGTTATGTGGGTGGCCAGCAGCAGCCTGGGGGTGTTCGCTGCCTTTCCACACTGTGCGGGCAGGAAGGGACAAGCTGCTTCCATCCCTGGGGGAGAGATGAGCTCTGCAAAGACACGGGCCAAGTCATCCCTTCCCGTCCCCTCCCGCTCCTCCCCGCTGGCTGGAAACAGCTCCCGTCCCTTCCCTCCCAGACAGGGCCGAGAGGCTGCTGCTGGCCACATTCTGGTGTGGACCCTGGCAGAAATCTGGGGGGGGGACATGTGACCCTGTGTCTCCCACCCACAGACACATGTTGCCTCGGGAAGACACGGCGCCGGGTACCAGGAGAGGCGGGTCCGTCCCCAGGGCTCCAGCCAGGCATGGAGGGTGGAGAGCGCTGGGCAGGGAGGTTCGGGTTGGTCAGTTACCCCCTCCCTGTGTGAGAGAGGGGTACGTGTGTGTGTAACCTCTCCCTGTGGGGAGGGATAGAGGTGTGTGTGTGTGTGTGTGTCACCCCTCCCCATGTGAACCCTAAAGCCTTAAAGATAAGAAGGTAAATACAAAGAATCCATCTATACAGAATTTCTTTTTTAACAGGGGATCAGTCAACTTGATGTTAATTTGAATGTTTGTACAGGTGTCCCATATTCAGCATAGGGAAATATGGTCACCCTACGTGGAACGAACCCAGGAGTCCTGGTTCCCAGTCCCCCCCCCCCCCCGCTCTCACCACTAGACCCCACTCCCCTCCCAGATTCCCCCCCCCCGCTCTAACCACTAGACCCCACTGCCCTCCCAGAGCTGGGGGGAAGAACCCAGGAGTCCTGGCTCCCAGGCCCCCACTCTAACCACTAGATCCCACTCCCCTCCCAGATTCCCCCCCCTGCTCTAACCACTAGACCCCACTGCCTGCACAGAGCTGGGAAGAGAACCCAGGAGTCCAGTTGTTCCCCCTTCGCACTCAGACTAGTGTGACAAAGTGGGACTGTTCTTAATGTTTCCTCTGAATACTGTGTGGGTGCCTCAGTTTCCCCTATGCATTTCTTAAGTCTCTAGGTGGAAGGGTAAAGGCCAGTTTGCATAAATCACTGACACTCTAGCTCCTAGCAACAAATGACCGGGGCTCTTCCCCCCTGCAAGGAAATAGCTAAAGGTGAACAAAGAGATCAGGTGACCTTCTGGCCTGGGAAAAAGACAAAGCCCAGAGAGGAGGGGCTGGAGGGGGTTTCAGTTTGGAGCTACCTGGGGACTAGGAGTGAGGGCAGACGTGGGTGTCTGGCTCGCTGGGCCCCAGAATGGACCCGGACGAGGGGTCCCGTTCGCCGCTAGACCTACAAGCTCTGTTTTAGACCATGTTCCTGTCATCTGATAAACCTCTGTGTTACTGGCTGGCTGAGAGTCACGTCTGCCTGCGAAGTGGGGGGTGCAGGACCCTCTGGCTTCCCCAGGACCCCGCCGGGGCGGACTCGCTGTGGGAAAAAGAAGAACAGGAGTACTTGTGGCACCTTAGAGACTAACAAATTTATTAGAGCATAAGCTTTCGTGGACTACAGCCCACTTCTTCGGATGCATATAAGTGGGCTGTAGTCCACGAAAGCTTATGCTCTAATAAATTTGTTAGTCTCTAAGGTGCCACAAGTACTCCTGTTCTTCTTTTTGCGGATACAGACTAACACGGCTGTTACTCTGAAACTTGTCGCTGTGGGAAGTGCACGGAGGGACATATGCTGAATGCTCCCAGGAGAGACCCAGGAGGGTGAAGCCGTGCGAGCTTCTTGCCCTGAAGACAGTCTGCTCCGAGGGAGAGGAGTCTCCCCAAAGTCCTGACTGGCTTTGTGGGGAGCAGTTCCAGAGCATTGCCCGGGGACTCCGTGACAACTGGTCCAACAGTGTGGTCAGATTAATGGATTATACCCCCCCCAGACACTGACACCCCCTGCCCCGTCCCCCAGATCTGGGAGGAAGGAGCCTGTTATGGGGAGGTAATCAGGCTGGGGAGGGGAACAAGGGAGAGGAGGGACCCAGCCGTTCTGCGCTGAAGGGCAGAGGGGGGTGAATCTGTGGATAGTTGCGGGGGGGGGGGCTGCCACCCCAACCCAAAGAGATGGAGAGCCCGGAGATGGGGGGGGCGCAGTTGCTGACTCCTGGGTTCTCTCCACCGGGTTATATTTAATCAGAGCTTGACACAGACTCCTAGAGAGCGCCCCCTAGTGATCAGCCCTGCAGCCCAGCGCCCCCTGCTGGCCCCCGCTTCCCCCCTCCCTGCAGCCCAGTGCCCCCTGCTGGCCCCCATTCCCCCCTCCCTGCAGCCCAGTGCCCCCTGCTGGCCCCCATTCCCCCCTCCCTGCAGCCCAGTGCCCCCTAGCGCCGCCCTGGGGCCATTGGGCCTGCCCTGCCTGCCAAGGGGCCCCCTCCCCCCATCTCCTCCCCCCCCACGCCGCACAGGTGCTCAGAGCCCTGAGCAGGGCTGGGCATGGGGCCGGCCGCGCTCCGGGATGCTGGGGCCTCACCCTGAGCAGCAATGGATGGCATCCCGCCAGCAGTGCACCCTGGCACGGCCCCGGCCCATTAGCCGTGTCGTTATCGCGCTCGGCATCAGGACGCAGTGTTAGCGACCGGCTGACTCAGGCGGCCGGGGGAAGGGAGGCCTGTCCGGCTGCTCCGGCAGTACCCAGCGCTGGGCCCACGCTGCACTGGGCGGAAAGGCGGGGGCCAGCAGGGGGCGCTCTCCCCTGGCAGGCAGGGCTGGGCCCAATGCCCCGGGGCAGTGCCAGGGGCACTGGGCTGCCGGGAAGTGCCAGGCCCAGTGACGCCGGGGCTGAGAAGTGCCAGGCCCAGCGGCGCCGGGGCCGGGAAGTGCCAGGTCCAGAGGCGCCGGGGCCGGGAAGTGCCAGGCCCAGTGACGCCGGGGCTGAGAAGTGCCAGGCCCAGTGACGCCGGGGCTGAGAAGTGCCAGGCCCAGCGGCGCCGGGGCTGGGAAGTGCCAGGCCCAGCGGCGCCAGGGCCAGGAATTGCCAGGCCCAGAGCCGCCGGGGCCGGGAATTGCCAGGCCCAGAGGCGCCGAGGCCGGGAAGTGCCAGGCCCAGAGCCGCCGGGGCCGGGAATTGCCAGGCCCAGAGGCGCCGAGGCCGGGAAGTGCCAGGCCCAGAGCCGCCGGGGCCGGGAATTGCCAGGCCCAGAGGCGCCGGGGCCGGGAAGTGCCAGGCTCAGAGCCACCGGGGCCGGGAATTGCCAGGCCCAGAGGCGCTGAGGCCGGGAAGTGCCAGGCCCAGAGGCGCCGGGGCCAGGAAGTGCCAGGCCCAGCGGTGCCGGGGCCGGGAAGTGCCAGGCCCAGAGGCGCCGGGGCCGGGAAGTGCCAGGCCTGTTGGTGCCGGGGCCGGGAAGGGAAAAGCCCAGATGCCAGACACGCCAAGGCACAAATTCAGCGCTGTCCCCACCCCCGGAGGCAGGGCTCCGATCCCCTCCCATCCTCCAGGGCGCAGCCGAGCCCAGCCGCTCCGAGCAGTGGAACCTGCTGGCAGTCGCGGGCTGGATCCGTCCTGCTGACAGGTGCGGCTGGGTTGGGTGGGAGCGATGGAAGGAGAGAGCCCAGGTGTGCAGTGGGAGAAGCGGTGTGGGGGGAGGGGGGACGAAGGCAGGGACAAAGGGTCCAGGGGAAGCGGGCACCGTCCTGCCCCACCCAACGAAGGGGGATCTCTGGGCTCAGGTGGTTGGAACAAGGGAATGAGAGAGGCGACTGGATCCTCGCTGAGAGGGGATAGAGAACCCAGGAGTCCTGGCTCCCAGCCCCCCCTGCTCTAACCACTAGACCCCACTCCCCTCCCAGAGCCAGAGAGAGAACCCCGGTGCCCTGGCTCCCAGCCCCTGGCCAGCCAAGGCAGCTTGTGTATCTCTCCCAGTGGCTGGCGAAGGATTAATAGGAAGGAAGAAATATCTGGGGTGGGAGTGGGGGGCAGAATTTGGCTCCCATCTGCCCCTTCTCACGCCCCCACCCCATTCCCAGCCCAGGTGGTACAGTCCCATAGGGGAGGTTGGAGGGAGAGAGAATCCAGCTACAAATAGACCCATACGACCTTCCACCCTCTCTGGGGGGGAGGGGAGTGGGGTCTAGTAGATGGGGGGCGGGCTGGGAGGCAGGACTCCTGGGTTCTCTCCCCAGCTCTGGGAGGGGAGTGGGGTCTAGTGGTTAAAGCAGGGGGGGGCTGGGAGCCAGGACTCCTGGGTTCTCTCCCCGGCTCTGGGAGGGGAGGGGAGCGGAGGGGGGGTCTAGAGGTTAGAAGTGGGGGCTGGGGGGTGATTCCCGGCTCTGGGGAGGGAGGGGCGGCTGCTGAGGGGAGGGCTCAGTGCCTACCCGGGATTGTGTCAGGCTCGTCTCAGACGCCAGCGTTTCTTTCACCCGGGAGGAATTTTCCTTATTTGCTTTTAATCTGATCTTATCTGAGGCTGAACAGGAAATTCCCCCCTGCCCTTCCCTCACCCACCCCAGCCTGGCCACGCATGGTCCCGCCCCCTGCCCCCGGGCCTGTTGGGGTCCAAAGGGGACGACGCCACAAAGAAGTCCAGCACCACATCAACCCCCAACCCTGCCCTTAACCCACAGGAGCTGGGCGGGGAGCCCAGGGCTGGGCTGGCAGGGGCTGCGGGTCGGCAGTGAGGGGCACCGGCAGGGCCGGGCTGGCAGGGGCTGCGGGTCGGCAGTGAGGGGCACCGGCAGGGCCGGGCTGGCAGGGGTTGCGGGTCGGCAGTGAGGGGCACCGGCAGGGCCGGGCTGGCAGGGGCTGCGGGTCGGCAGTGAGGGGCACCGGCAGGGCCGGGCTGGCAGGGGCTGCGGGTCGGCAGTGAGGGGCACCGGCAGGGCCGGGCTGGCAGGGGCTGCGGGTCGGCAGTGAGGGGCACCGGCAGGGCTGGGTTGGCAGGGGCTGGGGGTCGGCAGTGAGGGGCACCGGCAGGGCTGGGTTGGCAGGGGCTGCGGGTCGGCAGTGAGGGGCACCGGCAGGGTGGAGGGGAAAACAATGTTGCTCTGACTGTTCTTGCCTGGCCCGGTGTCGGCTGGCGGCTGCAAAGGCGGATCCGGGGTCAAGGGGCTGCGGGGCTTTGGCCCCCCAGAAACTGAGTGACTCTGCTCCCCTCCCCCGACATACTGCTGGAGCTGGGGTCCCCTGGCCCCTCGGCTGGGCTGTGGGGTCATTGGTCCTGGGAGAGCCTCTCCCATCTCCTCGAACCATCCCTCCCATTCCTCTTTTCCCCCCACTCCACTCACCACCTGTGACGAACTGGGCCTGTTCTTGCTGGGGTGTGTAAATGCTGACAGGAAAGTGTAACTAGGATGGTCTGCATCGGGGAATAAAAGTCTGCCCCAAAAAACATACCTGAGCTTGTAACATAAAAACCCAGGAAGGGGTTGAAGGCCAGGTGACTCCGGGGGCCCGGAAAACTAAACAAAGGCTGTGGAAGGGGTCGCTAAAAGCAAAGTGCTAAAAGCAGGCTAAAAAAATGGCTGGAAGGCAAAAATGGCTCTGACCCCCCAAAGGGGGGTGGGCTGGCATGCCCTGGAACCCCAAGCTGGACCTAACTGAGGGGGGCCCTGTTGTCTGTGCCTGCAAGACCTGTCTTGAACTGTATTCCTGTCATCCAAATAAACTAGGGTTACCATACGTCCGGATTTTCCCGGACATGTCCGGCTTTTTGGGCTCCAAATCCCCATCCGGGGGGAAATCCCAAAAAGCCGGACATGTCCGGGAAAATCGGACATGCGGTCGGCGGCTCGGGTGCCGGGCCGGGGGCTCGGGTGCCGGGCCGGGGGCTCGGGGGCTCCGCCGGCGGTGCTCGGGGGGGCCCGGTGCCGGGCCGGGGGCTCGGGGGGCCTGGCCGGCGGTGCCGGGCCGGGCCGGGGGCTCAGCCGGCGGTGCTCGGGGGGGCCCGGGGCCGGGCCGGGGGGCTCGGCCGGCGGTGCTCGGGGGGGCCCGGGGCCGGGCCGGGGGGCTCGGCCGGCGGCTCGGGTGCCGGGTCGGGTGCTGGGCCGGGGGCTCGGCCGGCGGTGCTCGGGGGGGCCGGGTGCCGGGCCGGGTGCTGGGCCGGGGGCTCGGGTGCCGGGCCAGGTGCCGGCGGTGCTCGGGGGGGCCCGGGGCCGGGCCGGGGGGCTCGGCCGGCGGCTCGGGTGCCAGGTGCCGGGCTGGGTGCCAGGCCGGGGGCTCGGGTGCCGGGTGCCGGGCCGGGTGCCGGCGGTGCTCGGGGGGGCCGGGTGCTGGACCGGGGGCTCGGGTGCCGGGCCGGGGGCTCGGCCGGCGGTGCTCGGGGGGGCCCGGTGCCGGGCCGGGTCGGGGGCTCGGGTGCCGGGTCGGGGGCTCGGGGGACAGGCTGGGGACCTGCGGTGCCGGGCCGCGCCTCCTCCCCCCCCACACACACCCCTTACCTGCTTCAGGCTTCCCGCGACTCAAATGTTCGCGGGAAGCAGGGGAGGGGGCGGAGACTTTGGGGAGGGGGCGGGGTTGGGGCGGGAGCGGGGGCGGGGCTGGGGCCCCTTTAAAGTGTCCTCCTTTCGGAGGCACTAAATATGGTAACCCTAAATAAACCTTCTGCTTTACTGGCTGGCTAAAAGTCATGGTAAATCGCAGAAAGCCGGAGGTGCAGGGCCCTAAGTCCCCCAATACTCCGTAACACCACCCGCCCCCCCTGCTCCTTCTCTCCCCAGGCTGGGACCTCCTTCCCTCATCACTGCTGGGAGCCATGACTGCCCCGGACTCCTGGGTCCCCTTCCGGCTGGTCCTTCAGCTCAGCCTCTACCTGCTGGCCATCATGACCCTCTCCACCTTCCTCCACTTAAGCAGCCGGTTCCCCTCCGCATGGCAGCGGCTCCCCTCCCCGAACACAACGAAGGGATCCCCAGCCACATCCCCCACCACAACGCCCCCAACAGAGCGGGGCATGTGGACCGTGAACTCCATCGGGCGCCTGGGGAACCAGATGGGGGAATACGCCACCCTCTACGCCCTGGCCAAGATGAACGGGCGCCAGGCCTACATCCTCCCAGAGATGCACCGGCAGCTGGCGCCGCTCTTCCGCATCACCCTGCCCGTGGTCTCCAGCGACGTGGTCCGGAGCGTCCCGTGGAGGAATTACGGGCTCCACGACTGGATGTCGGAGGAGTACAGGCACATCAAGGGGAAATACGTCCGGCTGACGGGCTACCCCTGCTCCTGGACTTTCTACCACCACCTCCGGCAGGAGATCCTCCAGGAATTCTCCTTCCACGACCACGTCAAGGAGGAGGCCAACCGGTACCTGGCCGGGCTGCGTGGGCAGCGCCAGAATGTGACCTACGTGGGCATCCACGTCCGGAGGGGGGATTATGTCCGGGTGATGCCACAGATCTGGAAGGGGGTGGTGGCGGACAAGGCCTACCTGGAGAAGGCCATGGGCTACTTCCGGGACAAGTACCAGGAGCCGGTCTTCGTGGTGACCAGCAACGGGATGGAGTGGTGCCGGGAGAACATCAACACCTCGCGGGGGGACGTGTATTTCTCGGGGGACGGGAAGGAGTCGTCGCCGGGGAGGGACTTTGCTCTCTTGGCCCATTGCAACCACACGATCATGACCATCGGGACCTTCGGCATTTGGGTCGGCTACCTGGTCGGTGGGGAGACTGTCTACTTGGCCAACTACACCCTGCCCGATTCCCCCTTCCTCCGGCTCTTCAAGCCTGAGGCCGCCTTCCTGCCCGAGTGGATTGGGATCAACGCCGATCTCTCCCCACTGCGGGGTGGGACATAGGGGCAGATAGGATCCAGCCTGCAGGCCACCAGCAGGATCCGCTGGGATAGTGGGCCAGCCCCCAGCTGGGGTAGGCGGTCCTGGGGAGTTTAGGGGGCATCAGCATGGACCTTGGTCAAGCACGGGGGGGAGGGGAGAATCAAGACAATGTGGGTTGGTTCTGCCAACCTTCTCCTAGGAGTCACCAAATGGGTCCATCATGAGGTTGAATGGTTAAAACTTGCTCCTCGGCCAGCTCTTTTAAAACTCTTGGCTGTAAGTTATTGGGACCTGCTGATTTTAAGATGTCTCACTTCGATAGCTGTTGTTCAGCCACCTCCTGAGATAGGAGCAGAATGGAAAGAGCATTATCGTCACCATCTGATATGACATCATCTGTTTTTTCCTCCCAAACACAAAACAAAAATATTTATTGAACAATTCTGCCTTTTCTGCATTATTGATAATTCTACCATTTCCATCTAAAATGGACCAATAGCATTGTCAGGATTCCTTTTGTTCCTAATATACATTAAAAAAACCCAGCCTCCTTATTGTCCTCAACACTGCAGGCCATAGAATGCTCTGTGTGTCCCTTTGCTTCCCTTATCAATTTTCTAGCATCCCTATCTTCTGGTTTATATGCTGTCCATTTCCCCCATCCTTCCATTTGTTATTGCTGCTTTCACTTCCCCTCTAAACCAGGTCAGTCTGTGACCAGTATGGCCTTCCTCCTCAAGTATGGAATAGTGTCTATTTGGGCACCTAGTCAGGTGTTTGGTAAACAATCCCCAATCAATAGCCACATGGGTCTGATTAAATTCTTCCTCCAGGGTGCTTCAGTTCCTAATTCTTTTCAGCTTGGTGAAACTGACCCTTTGGAAAAAGCAGGGAAGGCTGGGCGCTAGGACTCCTGGGTTCTACCCCCGGCTGAGTGGGGCAGGTTCAGCAGGGCTCTATGGGTGGGCACATTCTTGGGCTATAAACTGGCCCCAGTGTGTGCGTGGCACAGGGCTGTAAAGCCAGAACTGCTAGGCAAAGGATGGGCTTTTACAAGCAACAATAAAATCGGAGTCACATGGCCCCGCCCTTCCGCCAGCACCCCACTGAATACTGCACTTCCCTGTCCGCTAAGGAGAGAACCCAGGAGTCCTGGCTCCCGGCCCCCCCCTCCCACACTGTAAGCACTTGCTCTTGGGCCAGGAGGAATGGGGGGGGGCAGGTGGAGCCCACCCCTGGGGGGAATTTACCTCCACCCCCCACGGGATTGATACACAGTTCTGCAGCTGTGACCCATTAGCGCCCTCCACCCACCTGGAAGAACCCAGGCGTCCGGTCTCCCTCTGCCTTGGCAGGGCCAACCCTGAGCCCCAAGGGCTTGGGGGCAGTGGGGGTGGCTGAATCTGGGGGGGGGAGCAGAGTGGGGGGGATCTCTCTGTCTATCACCAACACAAGCCGCGTGGGAGGTTTGGGGCCAGCCAGGCAGGAAGGCGAGCCCCCCCCCCCCCCCCGTTTGTAACGCCCAGGCTCTGTGGCTGCCATGGGCCCCATGCTGGAGCAGGGGAGGCCAGGGGAAGGGACACCGTCTCTAACCACTCAACCCAGCTGCCGAGCGGCGGCCAATCCACCCCGGCTGGGGGCCCCTCCTCCAGGTTTCGTGGCCTCTGCAAACTTGAGGCTTGAATATTTTCTTCCGCATCATTGACATGAACGAGCTCAGAGTCCAGAATCGACCCCTGCGGGACCCGCCCCCCGGAAACACGCCCCCTCCCCGCCCCCGCTCGAAGGCGCGTCTTCATGTGCAGGTGCATTCTGAGACCTATCAGTTGGGCGGCTGTGACTCCATTTAACACTCTCATTTCCTAGCATGCCTGTTAATCAGTCACCAGCTCTCGCGCCTTGCCGACGTCGACAGATGTGACACCAACCCTGTGACCTTCCTCCACTGAACATGCGACCACAGCGAAAGAGGCTAGCAAGTTAGTGTGACGGGGTCTAGTTTCCATAATCCCACGCTGGTGAACGATGGTGCCCTCCTTTCATTCTTGATCCATAGAGTCCCGTATCAGCCGCCCCATTATCTTCCCTGGGATCGAGGTCAGGCTGACAGGCTCATAATTACTCGGGTCATCCCATTTACCCGTTTTAAAACTTGGCACAACGTGAGCTTTCTTCTGGACCTGCTGCAGGGCAAAATCAACAATGCCATCAATTCCTCAGCCAGCTCTTTTCAAACTCTTCCATGCCTATCACTGCGCCTGCTGATATTAAAATGACTCACTTTTGTAGCTGCTGTTTGACATCCACCTGAGCAACTAGTGGAATGGAAAGTGTATTATCATCATATGCTATGACAACGTCATCTGTTTTTTTCCCCAGACACAGAACTATTTATTGAAAAATTCTACCTTGTCTGCAGTATTGAAAATTCTACCATTTCCATCTAAACGAGATCAATACCATTCTCAGGATTCTTTTTTGTTCCTAATATACATTTAAAAAAAAACATGGTATGGTCTTTAACTCTGCTTGCCACAGATGTCTCCTTGTGTCCCTTTGCTTCCCTTATCAATTTTCTACAATCCCTAGTTTTTGATTTATATATTACTATCTATTGCCCCTTTCTTCCATTTGTTATTTATTATTTTTATAGCTGGCTTCCCTTCCTGGCTTTCCTTCACTTCACTTCTAATCCTGACTCACGGCTCCCCTGTTCTAACAGTTCAACCTAGGAACAAGATGGCCCCTTTTGAGGAATCCTAGGAGAAAGTTGGCAGAAGGGAGCCAGGTTGTCTTGACCCCACCCCATGCCTGACCAACATCTACTCCGATACACCCTGAACTCTCCAGCACCCTCTTCCCTCACTTATGGCTGGCCCCCTATCCCTCCGGGTCCTGTTGATAGCCTGTGGGCTGGGTCTTTTCTGCCTCTGTGTCCGATTCAGCAGCGGGGAGAGATCGGTGTCAATCCCGATCCACTTGGGCAGGAAGGCTGCCGAAGGCTTGAGGAACCACTGGTAGGGGGAATCGGGGAGCATGTAGTTGGCCAAATAGATGGTCTAATCCCCCAGCCAGGTAGCTGGCCCAGATGCTGAAGCTCCAGATGGTCATGATCGTGTGGTTGCAATGGACCAAGAAAGCGAAATACCTCCCCGGCGATGACCCTTCCTGTCCCCCGAGAAATACACGTCCCCTCGCGAGGCGTCGATGTTCTCTCGGCACCACTCCATCCCGTTGCTGGTCACCATGAAGACCGGCTCCTGGTACTTGGCCCGGAAGTAGTCCATGGCCTTCTCCAGGTAGGCCTTGTCCGCCACCACCCCCTTCCAGACCTGGGGCATCAACCGGATGTAATCCCCCCTCCGGATGTGGACGCCCACGTAGGTCACGTTCTGGCGCTGCCCACGCAGCCCAGCCAGGTACTGGTTGGCCTCCTCCTTCATGTGGTCGTGGAAGGAGAATTCCTGGAGGATCTCCTGCCGGAGGTGGTGGTAGAAGGTCCAGGAACAGGGGTAGCCCGTCAGCCGGACGTATTTCCCCTCTATGTGCCTGTACTCCTCCGACATCCAATTGTGGAGCGCGCAATTCCTCCACGGGATGCTCTGGACCATATCACCGGGGATCACGGGCAGGGTGATGCGGAAGAGCGGCGCCAGCTGTTGGTGCATCTCCGGGAGGATGTAGGCCTGGTGCCCGTTCATCTTGGCCAGGACGTAGAGGGTGGCGTATTCCCACATCTGGTTCCCCGGGCGCCCAGCGGAGTTCACAGTCCACATGCCCTGCTCCGTGGTGGGGGTGTGGTGTGGGGCAGGATGGGAGACATGGCTGGGGGCGGCCCCATGGCATTGAAGGAGGGGAGCCTCCGTCCTTGGGCAGGGAACCAGACCCTCCAGTGGAGGAATATGGAAAGGGTCATGATGGCCAGCAGGAAGATGGAGAGCCGGAGGGGCGGCCAGAAGGCGACCCAGGAAACCAGGACCGTCATGGCCGAGGTGAGGGAAGGAGGTTTCGGCCTGGGGAGAGATGGGGTGGGGAGAAGTCGGGGATCAGCACAGGAGGGGTCTTCCAGGCCCGAGTCCTGCTGTTCCCAGGGTCCCAACTCAGCTGCCTCTGCGTCCCCCGATCCCAGCTCTGCCGGTGCCCATCACTCCCGACCCACAGTCCCTGCTAGCCCCGCCCTGGCCCCCCCCAGCTCTGCCGGTGCCCCTCACTCCCGACCCTCAGCCCCCTCCAAGCCCAGCCCTGGATTAGTGCAGCAGCTGGAGTTCAAGGCCGAGGGGGCAATTTCCGCTTCCTTTACAGATCAAAGCAGAGGAAAAGCAAACCCTAAAAATTCCTCCTTGGAGCCAGGACAATCACTGGGGCCCAGATGACCCAGCCCTGCTGCTCCCACCACTACAGCCCACTCCCCTACCAGGGCCGGGGAGAGAACCCAGGAGTCCTGGCTCCCAGTCCCCCTGTTCTAACCACTAGACCCCACTCCCCTCCCAGAGCCAGTGAGGGAACCCAGGAGTCCTGGTTCCCAGCCCCCCTGTTCTAACCACAAGACACCACTCCCCTCCCAGAGCCGGGAGGAGAACCCAGGAGTCCTGGCTCCCAGCCAGGCTAGTGTCTCTATCTCGTCCCTTCCAGCTAGTATAAGAATCTGGTCAGAAACAGGCCTCGACCAGCCCACCTAGGGCAGGAAAAGGGTCGATCACAGGGGCTGGGAGCCAGGACTCCTGGGTTCTCTCCCTGGCTCTGGGAGGGAGTGGGGGCTAGTGATTACAGCAGCCTCCCCCCCCAACCACCCCCAGATTAGGGCTCGTTCCCAGGACACGCTGGGGGCAGGAGGGTCCCCAGTGCCCCGTCTCCCCCACCCCTGGGTGCTTCCCAGCCGCCCGCCGGGCCACACCTGGCCGCAGGAAGGAGCCAGCCCCGGGAGGCCAGCGGGTTGCACGGATCCGGACTGAGGCGGCTGGTGGTGGCTGCGCCCGGGCTGGGCGGGAGGGGACCCGCCTCAGGCTGGGGAGGGCCCGTGAGTCCCTGCCCCCAGGGGGGGGACTGGGGAGAGGCCGGATGGGGCCGGGTGCCAGGGATTGGCTCCAAGCCTCTGCACTGCCCCCCATGTCCCTACTTATGGGGCAGGGTCAGGTAGCTGAACCCAGAGCCCCCCAGGTAGCCCAGCGCCCCCCGGCACAGCCCTGGGGCAGCTCCGACTGCCAGGGGAGAGCGCCCCCTGCTGGAGCTTGGGAGCTCTGCAGGACAGGGACAACAGCGGCTCCTGCAGGCCCCCCCCCCGCTCTAACCACTAGTCCCCCCCCGCCAGAACCCAGGCGTCCTGGCTCCCAGCCCCCCCCACTGGCTCTCGGGACAGACACAGTCGCTTTTAGAAAAATCTTTATTCCAACCATGTTTTTTTCCCGTAAAAAGGGGATTTTCTCCCCCCCAACCCCCCTCCCGACACAAACACGCCCAGCTGAGCTCCTCCCCCTCCCGCAAGGCCCCACCCCCAGAGGGGGGCTGGGAACCCCCTCAGACTCCACCCTCCCTTCCCCAGAGCTTTTCACCCTGTGCCCCTAGCACCAATCCACCCCCCCCATCCTGGGTCAGCTGTGGGGGTAGCCCAGGGGGGTGCAGGTGAGTCACCCCACATTTCCAGTCCCCACCCCTCCTCCAGCACAGAGCCCCCCCGCCCCAGAGATACAGGTATAACAGCGTTAGCGCCCCCCCCCCACCCGGAAGAACCCAGGCGTCCGGCCACCCTCTGCCTTGGCAGGGCCAACCCTGAACCCCAATGGGGTTGTGGGCAGCAGGGGCGGCTGAACTGAAGGCAGGGGAATCTATCACCCACACAAGCCCGGGCTCTGCAGACCCCATGGGGGGGGACAGGGAAAGGGGGCGCTGCACCCTGGCAGGGGGTGGGGTTGCCTGGATGCTTCAGAAATGGCTTCGCCTCCCTCCCCCAGTGAGGTAGGTAAGTGTGAAACCCATTTTTCAGATGGGGAAACTGAGGCACAGAGGTGACGTGACTGGACCCAGGAGTCCTGCCTCCCGCCCCCCACCCCCCTTTCCCCTCACACGCCACTCCATTCCCACAACTGCAGACTGAACCCAGGAGTCCTGGCTCTCAGCCCTTCCCCCTCAATCACTAGACCCCACTCCCCTCCCACAGCTGGGGCCAGAACCCAGGAGTCCTGGCTCCCCCATCCCCATCATCTACTGACCCCACTATCCTTTGGACCCAGCTCCCGGCCCCTCACTACAGAGAACCCTAAACACTACGTCATGCACCAACCAGGGTGGGGGGCGTTCAAAAGCCCCCTTTAACCAGCCTGGGGTCGCTCCCCCCCCCCCCCCCAAAGCCAGTCAGGGAGCAAGGAACACCAAGGACTGAGAATCAAGGGGTCCAAGAGCCAGGGCTTGTTAGAAATTAATCCCTTCAGGGCCCCACCCCAGATCAGCCCCCGGGCTCAAAATTCACCAGCTGGGCCTCAGGGAGGAAAACTGATACAATCGCAAACCATCAATGGGGTCAGGCCCCTTTTTCTGGGGGGCTGTGGGGGAGCCGCCTGGGCCTCCCCCAAGGGGGGAAAGGTTCTTTTATCAAACACAATTCTCCCCTCACCCCCTGACTCCGGCAGCTGGGGATCTGAGGGAGAAAAAAAACGCAGAACTAGCACCAGAGACGGGAGAACTGGCCCTTCCAATCTAAACGCAAGGGACACCTCCGAGGTGAGAGCTGGGGGATCAAACCGACTCCCTAACCAGATCAAGTAACAAACTCACCACCCTGTACAGCCCAGGGGGGAACCCAGGCGTCCTGGGCCAGGCAGCATCCGAACGCCACCCTGTGCCCCCGCCGCGGGGCTGGCCTGCAAAGGGCTAAGGATGCTGGGGAGACAGGGGCCGTGGGATTTGGAGGTGCCCTGTGTGCAGCCCCCCAGCTACAGGGGGTGCACGGGGATGCCAGGGTGTGGGCTGGTGCCCCTCCCCCGGGTATCTGGTCCAGGCCCCACTGAAAGCCTTAGCCAAGGTCTGGGTGTTGTACACGGCCGGTAGCAGGATGGGGACAGACCTGTGCCCCACGGCCTGGGGAGCAGGTGGGGGGGCAGTGCCCCCCATCCTGAAGTCGAGCCAGTGCCCACTCTGGGGCCAGACGTGGGCTAGTGCCCCCTAGAGGGGAAAGGCCCCACGGCCCAGCAGCCTGTTTGCATCCACGCCCCTTATCAGGCCTGGGGTCTCCTGTCAAACTGACTATAAATAACCCCCAAGGGTCCCGGTTAAACCCGTCGCCAGCAGACCCCTGGGCCCCCTGGCGTGGGAGGAGCTCCGGAAAAGCTCTGTCCAATGGGGTAGGTGGGCGGCGGCTCAGTGCAATCCCGTTGGGCAGGGGGGGGGGTGGTCAGGCCGGTGAGGAGGGAGCTGGGCCCCTCCACCTCAGGCCGACTCCTCGCCGGAGGCCACGTCGAGGTCGATAGAGCCATGGCTCACCACGAGCCGCAGGCGTTTCGGGGGGGCGAAGGGGTGAAAGGTCACCGTCCGTTTGGGCTCCTCCTGCTCCACCCGACGCGGCCTCACTGGCTCCAGGCAGACGTGGGCATAGAGGGAGAGCTTGGGGTCGTCACTGCCTGGGGGCGCCTTGCTGGGTGGCCGCCGGCAGCTCAGGGTGGGGGGGCGGGGCCTGGCGGGGGGCGGGGCCTTGGCCTGTTGCCGGGCCATACTCCTGGTCCGACAGACCAGCTGGCTGGGGGGCTGAGGAGCAGGGGCCCGGAGCTCCAGATCTCCACCAGGGGGCCCCATGTCCCCGGCCCGGAGCTCCAGAGCTCCACCAGGGGGCCCCGAGTCCCCGGCCTGGAGCTGTGTGCCCCTAGCGCACAGCTCCAGAGCTCCACCAGGGGGCCCCATGTCCCTGGCCCGGAGCTCCAGAGCTCCACCAGGGGGCCCCGAGTCCCCGGCCTGGAGCTGTGTGCCCCTAGCGCACAGCTCCAGATCTCCACCAGGGGGCCCCATGTCCCTGGCCCGGAGCTCCAGAGCTCCACCAGGGGGCCCCGAGTCCCCGGCCCGGAGCTGTGTGTCCCTAGCGCACAGCTTCAGAGCTCCACTAGGGGGCCCCGTGACCCCAGCCCGGAGCTCCAGAACTCCACCCGAGGGCCTCGCACGCAGCCGAGTCTCTTCCAGGTCCCGTCTGGGGCAGCTCCCGGCGGCTCTGACCCCGTGCAGCTCCCCAGCCAGGGGGGATTCTGCCCCAGAGCCCTGCCCGGCCAGTCCCCTCGGCAGCCTGCCCCCCAGCTCCATGTGGGTCGGGCCGGGCGGCGTGGGCCGCGGGGCACCCAGGCCGGCGGTCGTGCAGCAGCTGTCGTCCCGCTGCGCCCGGCGGCGTCTGCGCAGGGAGCGACGGAGGACGACGGTGCCAGCTGGCGCAGGACCCGGCTGCCCGGCCCTGGGGCGCCACCACGGCAGGGTGACCCAGAGCGGCTTCCGCAGTCGACAGCCGGCTCCCCCCGCGGCCCGGCAGGCCACGCAGTCGTGCAGGGAGATCCGCAGGTCCTTCACCGGGCCGGCGCCCAGAGCCGCGAGAGAGGAGGCCGGCCCATGGCACAGAGCTTGGAGCCGGGAAGCTGCAAGAGGACAGAGAAA